>NW_025547731.1:0-118178 GCF_905237065.1 Salmo salar
TATTTTGTTTCATTTTTTGACACAAAAACAGTGACCCCGGTCATGCCGAACTATCGACATTCTGGACAGGCCTAAAAAACCATTTTATAACCATTTTCACAAAAATTGCAGATATTTTTTTCTTATTTCGTGACAGAAAAACAGTGACCCCGGTCATGCCGAACTAGTGAAATTCTGCACAGGCCAAAAAATAAAATGTAAAACCATTTTCACCAAAAATTGCAGATTTCTATTTTGTCCCTAAAAACGATGACTCCGATCATGCCGAAAAGCGACATTCTGGACAGGCCTAAAAAAATTTTTAAAACCATTTTCACCAAAAATTGCAGATTTTTTTTTTCATTTTCACGACACAAAAACAGTGACCCCGGTCATGCCGAACTAGCGACATTCTGGACAGGCCTAAAAAACTTTTTATAACAATTTTCACAAAAAATTGCAGATATTTTTTTCATTTTCGTGACACAAAAAAGTTACCCCGGTCATGCCGAACTAGCGACATTCTGGACAGGCCTAAAAAACATTTTAAAAACATTTTCACAAAAATTGCAGATTTCTATTTTGTAACCAAAAACGATGACTCCGATCATGCCGAACTAGCGACATTTTGGACAGACGTAAAAAAAACATTTTAGAACCATTTTCACAAAAAAAGCTGAGATTTTTTTTTTCATTTTTGACACAAAAACAGTGACCCCGGTCATGCCGAAAAAGCGACATTCTGGACAGGCCTAAACATTTTTTAAAACCATTTCCACAAAAAATTGCAGATTTCTATTTTGTCCCTAAAAACGATGACTCGATCATGCCGAAAAAGCGACATTCTGGACAGGCCTAAAAAATTTTTTTAAAACCATTTCCACAAAAAAATGCAGATTTCTATTTTGTCCCTAAAAACAATGACTCCGAACATGCCGAAATAGCGACATTCTGGACAGGCCTAAAAAAAATGTTTAAAACCATTTTCACAAAAAATTGCAGATTTTTTTTTTTCATTTTCATGACACAAAAACAGTGACACCGGTCATGCCGAACTAGCGACATTCTGGACAGGCCTAAAAAAAAAAACATTTTATAACCATTTTCACAAAATTTGCAGATTTCTATTTTTGTCACCAAAAACGATGACTCCGATCATGCCGAACTAGCGACATTTTGGACAGGCCTAAAAAAACATTTTAGAACCATTTTCACTAAAAAAGGTCAGATTTTTTTTTCATTTTTTGACACAAAAACAGTGACCCCGGTCATGCCGAACTATCGACATTCTGGACAGGCCTAAAAAAACATTTTATAACCATTTTCACAAAAAATTGCAGATATTTTTTTTTTCATTTTCGTGACACAAAAAAAGTGACCCCGGTCATGCCGAACTAGCGACATTCTGGACAGGCCTAAAAAAAACATTTTAAAACCATTTTCACAAAAAATTACAGATTTCTATTTTTGTCCCTAAAAACCATGACTCCGATCATGCTGAAAAAGCGACATTCTGGACAGGCCTAAAAAAATTGTTTAAAACCATTTTCACAAAGAATTGCAGATTTTTTTTTCATTTTCGTGACACAAAAACAGTGACACCGGTGATGCCGAACTAGCGACATTCTGGACAGGCCTAAAAAAAATGTAAAATACATTTTCACAAAAATTGCAGATTTCAATTTTTGTCACCAAAACGATGACTCCGATTATGCCGAACTAGCGAAATTTTGGACAGGCCTAAAAAAACATTTTAGAACCATTTTCACTAAAAAGGTCAGATATTTTGTTTCATTTTTTGACACAAAAACAGTGACCCCGGTCATGCCGAACTATCGACATTCTGGACAGGCCTAAAAAACCATTTTATAACCATTTTCACAAAAATTGCAGATATTTTTTTTCTTATTTCGTGACAGAAAAACAGTGACCCCGGTCATGCCGAACTAGCGAAATTCTGGACAGGCCAAAAATAAAATGTAAAACCATTTTCACCAAAAATTGCAGATTTCTATTTTGTCCCTAAAAACGATGACTCCGATCATGCCGAAAAGCGACATTCTGGACAGGCCTAAAAAAATTTTTAAAACCATTTTCACCAAAAATTGCAGATTTTTTTTTTTCATTTTCACGACACAAAAACAGTGACCCCGGTCATGCCGAACTAGCGACATTCTGGACAGGCCTAAAAAAACTTTTTATAACAATTTTCACAAAAAATTGCAGATATGTTTTTTCATTTTCGTGACACAAAAAAAGTTACCCGGTCATGCCGAACTAGCGACATTCTGGACAGGCCTAAAAAACATTTTAAAAACATTTTCACAAAAAATTGCAGATTTCTATTTTTGTAACCAAAAACGATGACTCCGATCATGCCGAACTAGCGACATTTTGGACAGACGTAAAAAAAACATTTTAGAACCATTTTCACAAAAAAAGCTGAGATTTTTTTTTCATTTTTGACACAAAAGCGACATTCTGGACAGGCCTAAACATTTTTTTAAAACCATTTTCACAAAAAATTGCAGATTTTTTTTTCATTTTCGTGACACACAAAAAGTGACCCCGGTCATGCCGAACTATCGACATTCTGGACAGGCCTAAAAAAACATTTTATAACCATTTTCACAAAAAATTGCAGATATTTTTTTTCTTTTCGTGACACAAAAAAAAGTGACCCCGGTCATGCCGAACTAGCGAAATTCTGGACAGGCCAAAAAATAAAATGTAAAACCATTTTCACCAAAAATTGCAGATTTCTATTTTGTCCCTAAAAACGATGACTCCGATCATGCCGAAAAAGCGACATTCTGGACAGGCCTAAAAAAAAAATTTAAAACCATTTTCACAAAAAATTGCAGATTTTTTTTTTTCATTTTCATGACACAAAAACAGTGACACCGGTCATGCCGAACTAGCGACATTCTGGACAGGCCTAAAAAAAACATTTTATAACCATTTTCACAAAATTTGCAGATTTCTATTTTTGTCACCAAAAACGATGACTCCGAGGTCATGCCGAACTAGCGACATTTTGGACAGGCCTAAAAAAAAAATTTTAGAACCATTTTCACTAAAAAAGGTCAGATTTTTTTTTTCATTTTTTGACACAAAAACAGTGACCCCGGTCATGCCGAACTATCGACATTCTGGACAGGCCTAAAAAAAATAATGAAAACCATTTCCACAAAAAATTGCAGATTTCTATTTTGTCCCTAAAAACAATGACTCCGAACATGCCGAAATAGCGACATTCTGGACAGGCCTAAAAAAAATGTTTAAAACCATTTTCACAAAAAATTGCAGATTTTTTTTTTTCATTTTCATGACACAAAAACAGTGACACCGGTCATGCCGAACTAGCGACATTCTGGACAGGCCTAAAAAAACAAACATTTTATAACCATTTTCACAAAATTTGCAGATTTCTATTTTTGTCACCAAAAACGATGACTCCGATCATGCCGAACTAGCGACATTTTGGACAGGCCTAAAAAAAACATTTTAGAACCATTTTCACTAAAAAAGGTCAGATTTTTTTTTTCATTTTTTGACACAAAAACAGTGACCCCGGTCATGCCGAACTATCGACATTCTGGACAGGCCTAAAAAAATAAATAAAACCATTTTCACAAAAAATTGCAGATTTCAATTTTGTCCCTAAAAACGATGACACCGATCATGCTGAAAAAGCGACATTCTGGACAGGCCTAAAACAACATTTTAAAACCATTTTCACAAAAAATTGCAGATTTCTATTTTGTCCCTAAAAACAATGACTCCGAACATGCCGATATAGCGACATTCTGGACAGGCCTAAAAAAAATTATGAAAACCATTTCCACAAAAAATTGCAGATTTCTATTTTGTCCCTAAAAACAATGACTCCGAACATGCCGAAATAGCGACATTCTGGACAGGCCTAAAAAAAATGTTTAAAACCATTTTCACAAAAAATTGCAGATTTTTTTTTTTCATTTTCATGACACAAAAACAGTGACACCGGTCATGCCGAACTAGCGACATTCTGGACAGGCCTAAAAAAAACATTTTAGAACCATTATCACTAAAAAAGGTCAGATTTTTTTTTTCATTTTTTGACACAAAAACAGTGACCCCGGTCATGCCGAACTATCGACATTCTGGACAGGCCTAAAAAAATAAATAAAACCATTTTCACAAAAAATTGCAGATTTCAATTTTGTCCCTAAAAACGATGACACCGATCATGCTGAAAAAGCGACATTCTGGACAGGCCTAAAACAACATTTTAAAACCATTTTCACAAAAAATTGCAGATTTCTATTTTGTCCCTAAAAACAATGACTCCGAACATGCCGATATAGCGACATTCTGGACAGGCCTAAAAAAAACATTTTAAAACCATTTTCACAAAAAATTGCAGATTTCTATTTTTGTCACCAAAAACGATGACTCCGATCATGCCGAACTAGCGACATTTTGGACAGGCCTAAAAATACATTTTAAAACCATTTTCACCAAAAAATTACAGATTTCTATTTTTGTCCCTAAAAACGATGACTCCGATCATGCTGAAAAAGCGACATTTTGGACAGGCCTAAAAAATGGTTTAAAACAATTTTCACACAAAATTACAGATTTCTATTTTTGTCATCAAAAACGATGACTCCGATCATGCCGAACTAGCGACATTTTGGACAGGCCTAAAAAATATTTTAGAACCATTTTCACAAAAAAGCTCAGATTTTTTTTTTTCATTTTTTGACACAAAAACAGTGACCCCGGTCATGCCGAACTATCGACATTCTGGACAGGCCTAAAAAAAACATTTTATAACCATTTTCACAAAAAATTGCAGATATTTTTTTTTTCATTTTCGTGACACAAAAAAAGTGACCGAACTAGCGACATTCTGGACAGGCCTAAAAAAACATTTTAAAACCATTTTCACAAAAAATTACAGATTTCTATTTTGTCCCTAAAAACGATGACTCCGATCATGCCGAACTAGCGACATTCTGGACAGGCCTAAAAAAAACATTTTAGAACCATTTTCACTAAAAAAGGTCAGATATTTTGTTTCATTTTTTGACACAAAAACAGTGACCCCGGTCATGCTGAACTATCGACATTCTGGACAGGCCTAAAAAACCATTTTATAACCATTTTCACAAAAAATTGCAGATATTTTTTTTTCTTATTTCGTGACAGAAAAACAGTGACCCCGGTCATGCCGAACTAGCGAAATTCTGCACAGGCCAAAAAATAAAATGTAAAACCATTTTCACCAAAAATTGCAGATTTCTATTTTGTCCCTAAAAACGATGACTCCGATCATGCCGAAAAAGCGACATTCTGGACAGGCCTAAAAAAATTTTTTAAAACCATTTTCACCAAAAATTGCTGATTTTTTTTTTTCATTTTCACGACACAAAAACAGTGACCCCGGTCATGCCGAACTAGCGACATTCTGGACAGGCCTAAAAAAACTTTTTATAACCATTTTCACAAAAAATTGCAGATTTTTTTTTTTCATTTTCATGACACAAAAACAGTGACACCGGTCATGCCGAACTAGCGACATTCTGGACAGGCCTAAAAAAAACATTTTATAACCATTTTCACAAAATGTGCAGATTTCTATTTTTGTCACCAAAAACGATGACTCCGATCATGCCGAACTAGCGACATTTTGGACAGGCCTAAAAAAAAATTTTAGAACCATTTTCACTAAAAAGGTCAGATTTTTTTTTCATTTTTGACACAAAAACAGTGACCCCGGTCATGCCGAACTATCGACATTCTGGACAGGCCTAAAAAAAATAATGAAAACCATTTCCACAAAAAATTGCAGATTTCTATTTTGTCCCTAAAAACGATGACACCGATCATGCTGAAAAAGCGACATTCTGGACAGGCCTAAAACAACATTTTAAAACCATTTTCACAAAAAATTGCAGATTTCTATTTTGTCCCTAAAAACAATGACTCCGAACATGCCGATATAGCGACATTCTGGACAGGCCTAAAAAAAATGTTTAAAACCATTTTCACAAAAAATTGCAGATTTTTTTTTTTCATTTTCGTGACACAAAAACAGTGAAACCGGTCATGCCGAAAAAGCGACATTCTGGACAGGCCTAAACATTTTTTTTAAAACCATTTTCACAAAAAATTGCAGATTTTTTTTTTTCATTTTCGTGACACAAAAAAAGTGACACCGGTCATGCCGAACTAGCGACATTCTGGACAGGCCTAAAAAAAAACATTTTAGAACCATTTTCACAAAAAATTGCTGATTTTTTTTTTTCATTTTCGTGACACAAAAACAGTGACCCCGGTCATATCGAACTAGCGACATTTTGGACAGGCCTAAATAAAACATTTTAGAACCATTTTCACTACAAAAAGGTCAGATTTTTTTCTTCATTTTCGTGACACAAAATCAGTGACCCCGGTCATGCCGAACTAGCGACATTCTGGACAGGCCTAAAAAAATAATGAAAACCATTTCCACAAAAAATTGTAGATTTCTATTTTGTCCCTAAAAACAATGACTCCGAACATGCCGAAATAGCGACATTCTGGACAGGCCTAAAAAAAATGTTTAAAACCATTTTCACAAAAAATTGCAGATTTTTTTTTTTCATTTTCGTGACACAAAAACAGTGAAACCGGTCATGCCGAAATAGCGACATTCTGGACAGGCCTAAAAAAAACATTTTAAAACCATTTTCACCAAAAATTGCAGATTTCTATTTTTGTCACCAAAAACGATGACTCCGATCATGCCGAACTAGCGACATTTTGGACAGACGTAAAAAAAACATTTTAGAACCATTTTCACAAAAAAAGCTGAGATTTTTTTTTTTCATTTTTTGACACAAAAACAGTGACCCCGGTCATGCCGAACTATCGACATTCTGGACAGGCCTAAAAAACCATTTTATAACCATTTTCACAAAAAATTGCAGATATTTTTTTTTCTTATTTCGTGACAGAAAAACAGTGACCCCGGTCATGCCGAACTAGCGAAATTCTGGACAGGCCAAAAAATAAAATGTAAAACCATTTTCACCAAAAATTGCAGATTTCTATTTTGTCCCTAAAAACGATGACTCCGATCATGCCGAAAAAGCGACATTCTGGACAGGCCTAAAAAATTTTTTTAAAACCATTTTCACCAAAAATTGCAGATTTTTTTTTTCATTTTCACGACACAAAAACAGTGACCCCGGTCATGCCGAACTAGCGACATTCTGGACAGGCCTAAAAAAACTTTTTATAACAATTTTCACCAAAATTGCAGATATTTTTTTCATTTTCGTGACACAAAAAAAGTTACCCCGGTCATGCCGAACTAGCGACATTCTGGACAGGCCTAAAAAAACATTTTAAAAACATTTTCACAAAAAATTGCAGATTTCTATTTTTGTAACCAAAAACGATGACTCCGATCATGCCGAACTAGCGACATTTTGGACAGACGTAAAAAAAACATTTTATAACCATTTTCACAAAAAAAGCTGAGATTTTTTTTTTCATTTTTGACACAAAAACAGTGACCCCGGTCATGCCGAAAAAGCGACATTCTGGACAGGCCTAAACATTTTTTTTAAAACCATTTTCACAAAAAATTGCAGATTTTTTTTTTCATTTTCGTGACACAAAAAAAGTGACCCCGGTCATGCCGAACTAGCGACATTCTGGACAGGCCTAAAAAAAACATTTTAAAACCATTTTGACAAAAAATTACAGATTTCTATTTTTGTCCCTAAAAACAATGACTCGAACATGCCGAAATAGCGACATTCTGGACAGGCCTAAAAAAAATGTTTAAAACCATTTTCACAAAGAATTGCAGATTTTTTTTTCATTTTCGTGACACAAAAACAGTGACACCGGTCATGCCGAACTAGCGACATTCTGGACAGGCCTAAAAAAAATAATGAAAACCATTTCCACAAAAAATTGCAGATTTCTATTTTGTCCCTAAAAACAATGACTCCGAACATGCCGAAATAGCGACATTCTGGACAGGCCTAAAAAAATGTTTAAAACCATTTTCACAAAAATTGCAGATTTTATTTTTTCATTTTCGTGACACAAAAACAGTGACACCGGTCATGCCGAACTAGCGACATTCTGGACAGGCCTAAAAAAAAATGTAAAATACATTTTCACAAAAAATTGCAGATTTCTATTTTTGTCACCAAAAACGATGACTCCGATTATGCCGAACTAGCGAAATTTTGGACAGGCCTAAAAAAAACATTTTAGAACCATTTTCACTAAAAAAGGTCAGATATTTTCTTTCATTTTTTGACACAAAAACAGTGACCCCGGTCATGCCGCACTATCGACATTCTGGACAGGCCTAAAAAGCCATTTTATAACCATTTTCACAAAAAATTGCAGATATTTTTTTTCATTTTCGTGACAGAAAAACAGTGACCCCGGTCATGCCGAACTAGCGAAATTCTGGACAGGCCAAAAATAAAATGTAAAACCATTTTCACCAAAAATTGCAGATTTCTATTTTGTCCCTAAAACGATGACTCCGATCATGCCGAAAAAGCGACATTCTGGACAGGCCTAAAAAAATTTTAAAACCATTTTCACAAAAAATTGCAGATTTTTTTGTATCATTTTCACGACACAAAAACAGTGACCCCGGTCATGCCGAACTATCGACATTCTGGACAGGCCTAAAAAACATTTTAAAACCATTTTCACAAAAATTACAGATTTCTATTTTTGTCATCAAAAACGATGACTCCGATCATGCCGAACTAGCGACATTTTGGACAGGCCTAAAAAAACATTTTAGAACCATTTTCACTAAAAAGGTCAGATTTTTTTCTTCATTTTTTGACACAAAAACAGTGACCCCGGTCATGCCGAACTATCGACATTCTGGACAGGCCTAAAAAAATAATGAAAACCATTTCCACAAAAAATTGCAGATTTCTATTTTGTCCCTAAAAACAATGACTCGAACATGCCGAAATAGCGACATTCTGGACAGGCCTAAAAAAATGTTTAAAACCATTTTCACAAAAAATTGCAGATTTTTTTTTCATTTTCATGACACAAAAACAGTGACACCGGTCATGCCGAACTAGCGACATTCTGGACAGGCCTAAAAAAAACATTTTATAACCATTTTCACAAAATTTGCAGATTTCTATTTTTGTCACCAAAAACGATGACTCCGATCATGCCGAACTAGCGACATTTTGGACAGGCCTAAAAAAAACATTTTAGAACCATTTTCTCTAAAA
Source organism: Salmo salar (assembly GCF_905237065.1). NCBI lineage: Eukaryota > Metazoa > Chordata > Actinopteri > Salmoniformes > Salmonidae > Salmo > Salmo salar. Next base: position 9,249 of record NW_025547731.1, read on the forward strand.
AAGGTCAGATTTTTTTCTTCATTTTTGACACAAAAACAGTGACCCCGGTCATGCCGAACTATCGACATTCTGGACAGGCCTAAAAAAAATTATGAAAACCATTTCCACAAAAAATTGTAGATTTCTATTTTGTCCCTAAAAACAATGACTCGAACATGCCGAAATAGCGACATTCTGGACAGGCCTAAAAAAATGTTTAAAACCATTTTCACAAAAAATTGCAGATTTTTTTTTTCATTTTCGTGACACAAAAACAGTGAAACCGGTCATGCCGAAATAGCGACATTCTGGACAGGCCTAAAAAAAACATTTTAAAACCATTTTCACCAAAAATTGCAGATTTCTATTTTTGTCACCAAAAACGATGACTCCGATCATGCCGAACTAGCGACATTTTGGACAGACGTAAAAAAACATTTTAGAACCATTTTCACAAAAAAGCTGAGATTTTTTTTTCATTTTTGACACAAAAACAGTGACCCCGGTCATGCCGAACTATCGACATTCTGGACAGGCCTAAAAAACCATTTTATAACCATTTTCACAAAAAATTGCAGATATTTTTTTTCTTATTTCGTGACAGAAAAACAGTGACCCCGGTCATGCCGAACTAGCGAAATTCTGGACAGGCCAAAAAATAAAATGTAAAACCATTTTCACCAAAAATTGCAGATTTCTATTTTGTCCCTAAAAACGATGACTCCGATCATGCCGAAAAAGCGACATTCTGGACAGGCCTAAAAAAATTTTTAAAACCATTTTCACCAAAAATTGCAGATTTTTTTTTCATTTTCACGACACAAAAACAGTGACCCCGGTCATGCCGAACTAGCGACATTCTGGACAGGCCTAAAAAAACTTTTTATAACAATTTTCACAAAAAATTGCAGATATGTTTTTTTCATTTTCGTGACACAAAAAAAGTTACCCGGTCATGCCGAACTAGCGACATTCTGGACAGGCCTAAAAAACATTTTAAAACATTTTCACAAAAATTGCAGATTTCTATTTTTGTAACCAAAACGATGACTCCGATCATGCCGAACTAGCGACATTTTGGACAGACGTAAAAAAAACATTTTATAACCATTTTCACAAAAAAGCTGAGATTTTTTTTTTCATTTTTGACACAAAAACAGTGACCCCGGTCATGCCGAAAAAGCGACATTCTGGACAGGCCTAAACATTTTTTTAAAACCATTTTCACAAAAAATTGCAGATTTTTTTTCATTTTCGTGACACAAAAAAGTGACCCCGGTCATGCCGAACTAGCGACATTCTGGACAGGCCTAAAAAAACATTTTAAAACCATTTTGACAAAAAATTACAGATTTCTATTTTTGTCCCTAAAAACAATGACTCGAACATGCCGAAATAGCGACATTCTGGACAGGCCTAAAAAAATGTTTAAAACCATTTTCACAAAGAATTGCAGATTTTTTTTCATTTTCGTGACACAAAAACAGTGACACCGGTCATGCCGAACTAGCGACATTCTGGACAGGCCTAAAAAAATAATGAAAACCATTTCCACAAAAAATTGCAGATTTCTATTTTGTCCCTAAAAACAATGACTCCGAACATGCCGAAATAGCGACATTCTGGACAGGCCTAAAAAAAATGTTTAAAACCATTTTCACAAAAAATTGCAGATTTTATTTTTTCATTTTCGTGACACAAAAACAGTGACACCGGTCATGCCGAACTAGCGACATTCTGGACAGGCCTAAAAAAAATGTTTAAAACCATTTTCACAAAAAATTGCAGATTTTATTTTTTCATTTTCGTGACACAAAAACAGTGACACCGGTCATGCCGAACTAGCGACATTCTGGACAGGCCTAAAAAAAAATGTAAAATACATTTTCACAAAAAATTGCAGATTTCTATTTTTGTCACCAAAAACGATGACTCCGATTATGCCGAACTAGCGAAATTTTGGACAGGCCTAAAAAAAAACATTTTAGAACCATTTTCACTAAAAAAGGTCAGATATTTTCTTTCATTTTTTGACACAAAAACAGTGACCCCGGTCATGCCGCACTATCGACATTCTGGACAGGCCTAAAAAGCCATTTTATAACCATTTTCACAAAAAATTGCAGATATTTTTTTTTCATTTTCGTGACAGAAAAACAGTGACCCCGGTCATGCCGAACTAGCGAAATTCTGGACAGGCCAAAAAATAAAATGTAAAACCATTTTCACCAAAAATTGCAGATTTCTATTTTGTCCCTAAAACGATGACTCCGATCATGCCGAAAAGCGACATTCTGGACAGGCCTAAAAAAATTTTTAAAACCATTTTCACAAAAAATTGCAGATTTTTTTGTATCATTTTCACGACACAAAAACAGTGACCCCGGTCATGCCGAACTATCGACATTCTGGACAGGCCTAAAAAAACATTTTAAAACCATTTTCACAAAAAATTACAGATTTCTATTTTTGTCATCAAAAACGATGACTCCGATCATGCCGAACTAGCGACATTTTGGACAGGCCTAAAAAAAACATTTTAGAACCATTTTCACTAAAAAAGGTCAGATTTTTTTTCTTCATTTTTTGACACAAAAACAGTGACCCCGGTCATGCCGAACTATCGACATTCTGGACAGGCCTAAAAAAAATAATGAAAACCATTTCCACAAAAAATTGCAGATTTCTATTTTGTCCCTAAAAACAATGACTCCGAACATGCCGAAATAGCGACATTCTGGACAGGCCTAAAAAAAATGTTTAAAACCATTTTCACAAAAAATTGCAGATTTTTTTTTTTCATTTTCATGACACAAAAACAGTGACACCGGTCATGCCGAACTAGCGACATTCTGGACAGGCCTAAAAAAAAACATTTTATAACCATTTTCACAAAATTTGCAGATTTCTATTTTTGTCACCAAAAACGATGACTCCGATCATGCCGAACTAGCGACATTTTGGACAGGCCTAAAAAAAACATTTTAGAACCATTTTCACTAAAAAAGGTCAGATTTTTTTTCTTCATTTTTTGACACAAAAACAGTGACCCCGGTCATGCCGAACTATCGACATTCTGGACAGGCCTAAAAAAAATTATGAAAACCATTTCCACAAAAAATTGCAGATTTCTATTTTGTCCCTAAAAACAATGACTCGAACATGCCGAAATAGCGACATTCTGGACAGGCCTAAAAAAATGTTTAAAACCATTTTCACAAAAAATTGCAGATTTTTTTTTTTCATTTTCATGACACAAAAACAGTGACACCGGTCATGCCGAACTAGCGACATTCTGGACAGGCCTAAAAAAAAACATTTTATAACCATTTTCACAAAATTTGCAGATTTCTATTTTTGTCACCAAAAACGATGACTCCGATCATGCCGAACTAGCGACATTTTGGACAGGCCTAAAAAAAACATTTTAGAACCATTTTCACTAAAAAAGGTCCGATTTTTTTTTTCATTTTTTGACACAAAAACAGTGACCCCGGTCATGCCGAACTATCGACATTCTGGACAGGCCTAAAAAAAATAATGAAAACCATTTCCACAAAAAATTGCAGATTTCTATTTTGTCCCTAAAAACAATGACTCGAACATGCCGAAATAGCGACATTCTGGACAGGCCTAAAAAGCCATTTTATAACCATTTTCACAAAAAATTGCAGATATTTTTTTTTCATTTTCGTGACAGAAAAACAGTGACCCCGGTCATGCCGAACTAGCGAAATTCTGGACAGGCCAAAAAATAAAATGTAAAACCATTTTCACCAAAAATTGCAGATTTCTATTTTGTCCCTAAAAGCGATGACTCGATCATGCCGAAAAAGCGACATTCTGGACAGGCCTAAAAAAATTTTTAAAACCATTTTCACAAAATTGCAGATTTTTTTGTATCATTTTCACGACACAAAAACAGTGACCCCGGTCATGCCGAACTATCGACATTCTGGACAGGCCTAAAAAACATTTTAAAACCATTTTCACAAAAAATTACAGATTTCTATTTTTGTCATCAAAACGATGACTCCGATCATGCCGAACTAGCGACATTTTGGACAGGCCTAAAAAAACATTTTAGAACCATTTTCACTAAAAAGGTCAGATTTTTTTCTTCATTTTTTGACACAAAAACAGTGACCCCGGTCATGCCGAACTATCGACATTCTGGACAGGCCTAAAAAAATAATGAAAACCATTTCCACAAAAAATTGCAGATTTCTATTTTGTCCCTAAAAACAATGACTCCGAACATGCCGAAATAGCGACATTCTGGACAGGCCTAAAAAAAATGTTTAAAACCATTTTCACAAAAAATTGCAGATTTTTTTTTTTCATTTTCATGACACAAAAACAGTGACACCGGTCATGCCGAACTAGCGACATTCTGGACAGGCCTAAAAAAAACATTTTATAACCATTTTCACAAAATTTGCAGATTTCTATTTTTGTCACCAAAAACGATGACTCCGATCATGCCGAACTAGCGACATTTTGGACAGGCCTAAAAAAAACATTTTAGAACCATTTTCACTAAAAAAGGTCAGATTTTTTTTCTTCATTTTTTGACACAAAAACAGTGACCCCGGTCATGCCGAACTATCGACATTCTGGACAGGCCTAAAAAAAATAATGAAAACCATTTCCACAAAAAATTGCAGATTTCTATTTTGTCCCTAAAAACAATGACTCCGAACATGCCGAAATAGCGACATTCTGGACAGGCCTAAAAAAAATGTTTAAAACCATTTTCACAAAAAATTGCAGATTTTTTTTTTTCATTTTCATGACACAAAAACAGTGACACCGGTCATGCCGAACTAGCGACATTCTGGACAGGCCTAAAAAAAAACATTTTATAACCATTTTCACAAAATTTGCAGATTTCTATTTTTGTCACCAAAAACGATGACTCCGATCATGCCGAACTAGCGACATTTTGGACAGGCCTAAAAAGCCATTTTATAACCATTTTCACAAAAAATTGCAGATATTTTTTTTTCATTTTCGTGACAGAAAAACAGTGACCCCGGTCATGCAAAATTAGCGAAATTCTGGACAGGCCAAAAAATAAAATGTAAAACCATTTTCACCAAAAATTGCAGATTTCTATTTTGTCCCTAAAAACGATGACTCCGATCATGCCGAAAAAGCGACATTCTGGACAGGCCTAAAAAAAATTTTTAAAACCATTTTCAGAAAAAATTGCTGTTTTTTTTTTCATTTTCACGACACAAAAACAGTGACCCCGGTCATGCCCAACTATCGACATTCTGGACAGGCCTAAAAAAAACATTTTAAAACCATTTTCACAAAAAATTACAGATTTCTATTTTTGTCATCAAAAACGATGACTCCGATCATGCCGAACTAGCGACATTTTGGACAGGCCTAAAAAAAACATTTTAGAACCATTTTCACTAAAAAAGGTCAGATTTTTTTTTTCACTTTTTGACACAAAAACAGTGACCCCGGTCATGCCGAACTATCGACATTCTGGACAGGCCTAAAAAAACATTTTAAAACCATTTTCACAAAAAATTACAGATTTCTATTTTTGTCCCTAAAAACGATGACTCCGATCATAATGAAAAAGCGACATTCTGGACAGGCCTAAAAAAATGGTTTAAAACCATTTTCACAAAGAATTGCAGATTTTTTTTCATTTTCGTGACACAAAAACATTGACACCGGTCATGCCGAACTAGCGACATTCTGGACAGGCCTAAAAAATAAATAAAACCATTTTCAAAAAAAATTGCAGATTTCAATTTTGTCCCTAAATACGATGACCCCGGTCATACCGAACTAGCGACATTTTGGACAGGCCTAAAAAAATAATTTTAGAACCATTTTCACTAAAAAAGGTCAGATTTCTATTTTTGTCATAAAAACGATGACTCCGATGATGCCGAACTAGCGACATTTTGGACAGGCCTAAAAAAATATTTTAAAACAATTTTCACAAAAAATTACAGATTTCTATTTTTGTCATCAAAAACGATGACTCCGATCATGCCGAACTAGCGACATTTTGGACAGGCCTAAAAAAATATTTTAGAACCATTTTCACAAAAAAAGCTCAGATTTTTTTTTGTTCATTTTTTGACACAAAAACAGTGACCCCGTCATGCCGAACTATCGACATTCTGGACAGGCCTAAAAAAACATTTTATAACCATTTTCACAAAAAATTGCAGATATTTTTTTTTTCATTTTCGTGACACAAAAAAAGTGACCCCGGTCATGCCGAACTAGCGACATTCTGGACAGGCCTAAAAAAACATTTTAAAACCATTTTCACAAAAAATTGCAGATTTCTATTTTGTCCCTAAAAACGATGACTCCGATCATGCCGAAAAAGCGACATTCTGGACAGGCCTAAAAAAACATTTTAAAACCATTTTCACTAAAAATTGCAGATTTCTATTTTGTCCCTAAAAACGATGACTCCGATCATGCCGAACTAGCGACATTCTGGACAGGCCTAAAAATACATTTTAAAACCATTTTCACAAAAAAATTACAGATTTCTATTTTTGTCCCTAAAAACGATGACTCCGATCATGCTGAAAAAGCGACATTTTGGACAGGCCTAAAAAATGGTTTAAAACAATTTTCACAAAAAATTACAGATTTCTATTTTTGTCATCAAAAACGATGACTCCGATCATGCTGAAAAAGCGACATTCTGGACAGGCCTAAAAAAATGGTTTAAAACCATTTTCACAAAGAATTGCAGATTTTTTTTTCATTTTCGTGACACAAAAACAGTGACACCGGTCATGCCGAACTAAGCGACATTTTGGACAGGCCTAAAAAATATTTTAGAACCATTTTCACAAAAAAGCTCAGATTTTTTTTGTTCATTTTTTGACACAAAAACAGTGACCCCGTCATGCCGAACTATCGACATTCTGGACAGGCCTAAAAAAAACATTTTATAACCATTTTCACAAAAAATTGCAGATATTTTTTTTTTCATTTTCGTGACACAAAAAAAGTGACCCCGGTCATGCCGAACTAGCGACATTCTGGACAGGCCTAAAAAAACATTTTAAAACCATTTTCACAAAAAATTGCAGATTTCTATTTTGTCCCTAAAAACGATGACTCCGATCATGCCGAAAAAGCGACATTCTGGACAGGCCTAAAAAAACATTTTAAAACCATTTTCACTAAAAATTGCAGATTTCTATTTTGTCCCTAAAAACGATGACTCCGATCATGCCGAACTAGCGACATTCTGGACAGGCCTAAAAATACATTTTAAAACCATTTTCACAAAAAAATTACAGATTTCTATTTTTGTCCCTAAAAACGATGACTCCGATCATGCTGAAAAAGCGACATTTTGGACAGGCCTAAAAAAATGGTTTAAAACAATTTTCACAAAAAATTACAGATTTCTATTTTTGTCATCAAAAACGATGACTCCGATCATGCTGAAAAAGCGACATTCTGGACAGGCCTAAAAAAAATGGTTTAAAACCATTTTCACAAAGAATTGCAGATTTTTTTTTTCATTTTCGTGACACAAAAACAGTGACACCGGTCATGCCGAACTAGCGACATTCTGGACAGGCCTAAAAAAAACATTTTAAAACCATTTTCACAAAATAAGCTCAGAATTCTTTTTTTCATTTTTTGACACAAAAACAGTGACCCCGGTCATGCCGAACTATCGACATTCTGGACAGGCCTAAAAAAACATTTTAAAACCATTTTCACAAAAAATTGCAGATTTCTATTTTGTCCCTAAAAACGATGACCCCGGTCATGCCGAACTATCGACATTCTGGACAGGCCTAAAAAAACATTTTAAAACCATTTTCACCAAAAATTGCAGATTTCTATTTTGTCCCTAAAAACGATGACTCCGATCATGCCAAACTAGCGACATTTTGGACAGGCCTAAAAAAAACATTTTAGAACCATTTTCACAAAAAAAGCTCAGATTTTTTTTTTTAATTTTCGTGACACAAAAACAGTGACCCCGGTCATGCCGAACTAGCGACATTCTGGACAGTTCTAAAAAAAACATTTAAAAACCATTTTCACAAAAAAATAGCAGATATTTTTTTTCATTTTCGTGACACAAAAACAGTGACCCCGGTCATGCCGAACTATCGACATTCTGGATAGGCCTAAAAAAACATTTTAAAACCATTTTCACAAAAAATTGCAGATTTCTATTTTGTCCCTAAAAACGATGACTCCGATCATGCCGAAAAAGCGACATTCTGGACAGGCCTAAAAAAAACATTTTAAAACCATTTTCACAAAAAATTGCTGATATTTTTTTTTCATTTTCGTGACACAAAAACAGTGACCCCGGTCATGCTGAACTAGCGACATCCTGGACAGGCCTAAAAAAAACATTTAAAAACCATTTTCACAAAAAATTGCTGATATTTTTTTTTCATTTTCGTGACACAAAAACAGTGACCCCGGTCATGCCGAACTAGCGACATTCTGGACAGGCCTAAAAAAACATTTTAAAACCATTTTCACCAAAAATTGCAGATTTCTATTTTCTCCCTAAAAACGATGACTCCGATCATGCCGAACTAGCGACATTTTGGACAGGCCTAAAAAAAACCATTTTAGAACCATTTTCACAAAAAAACCTCAGATTTTTTTTTCTTCATTTTCGTGACACAAAAACAGTGGCCCCGGTCATGCCGAACTAGCGACATTCTGGACAGGCCTAAAAAAAACATCTTAAAACCATTTTCACAAAAAATTGCAGATATTTTTTTTTCATTTTCGTGACACAAAAACAGTGACCCCGGTCATGCCGAACTAGCGACATTCTGGACAGTTCTAAAAAAAACATTTAAAAACCATTTTCACAAAAAATTGCAGATTTCTATTTTGTCCCTAAAAACGATGACTCCGATCATGCCGAAAAAGCGACATTCTGGACAGGCCTAAAAAAAACATTTTAAAACCATTTTCACAAAAAATTGCAGATATTTTTTTTTAATTTTCTTGACACAAAAACAGTGACCCCGGTCATGCCGAACTAGCGACATTATGGACAGGCCTAAAAAAACATTTTAAAACCATTTTCACAAAAAATTGCTGATTTTTTTTTCATTTTCGTGACACAAAAACAGTGACCCCGGTCATGCCGAACTAGCGACATTCTGGACAGGCCTAAAAATTTTTTTAAACCAATTCCACAAAAATTGCAGTTTCTATTTTTGTCACCAAAAACGATGACTCCGATCATTCCGAACAAGCGACATTTTGGACAGGCCTAAAAAAAACATTTTAGAACCATTTTCACATAAAAGCTCCGATTTTTTTTTCTTTTTATGACATAAAAACAGTGACCCAGAACATGCCGAACTATCGACATTCTGGACAGGCCTAAAAAAACATTTTAGAACCATTTTCACAAAAAATTGCAGATATTTTTTTTTCATTTTCGTGACACTAAAACAGTGACCCCGGTCATGCCGAACTAGCGACATTCTGGACAGGCCTAAAAAACCATTTTAAAACCATTTTCACAAAAATTGCAGATTTCTATTTTGTCCCTAAAAACAATGACTCCGATCATTCCGAACAAGCGACATTTTGGACAGGCCTAAAAAAACATTTTAGAACCATTTTCACATAAAAGCTCCGATTTTTTTTCTTTTTATGACATAAAAACAGTGACCCAGAACATGCCGAACTATCGACATTCTGGACAGGCCTAAAAAAAACATTTTAAAACCATTTTCACAAAAATTGCAGATATTTTTTTTCATTTTCGTGACACAAAAACAGTGACCCCGGTCATGCCGAACTAGCGACATTCTGGACAGGCCTAAAAAAACATTTAAAAACCATTTTCACAAAAAATTGCTGATATTTTTTTTCATTTTCGTGACACTAAAACAGTGACCCCGGTCATGCCGAACTAGCGACATTCTGGACAGGCCTAAAAAACCATTTTAAAACCATTTTCACCAAAAATTGCAGATTTCTATTTTGTCCCTAAAAACGATGACTCCGATCAATCCTGAAAAAGCGACATTCTGGACAGGCCTAAAAAAAAAATTTAAAACCATTTTCACCAAAAATTGCAGATTTCTATTTTGTCGCTAAAAACGATGATTCCGATCATGCCGAAAAAGCGACATTCTGGACAGGCCTAAAAAAAAATTAAAACCATTTTCACAAAAAATTGCTGATTTTTTTTTTCATTTTCGTGACACAAAAACAGTGACCCCGGTCATGTCTAACTAGCGACATTCTGGACAGGCCTAAAAAATTTTTTTTAAACCATTTCCACAAAAAATTGCAGATTTCTATTTTTGTCACCAAAACGATGACTCCGATCATGCCGAACTAGCGACATTTTGGACAGGCCTAAAAAAACATTTTAGAACCATTTTCACAAAAAATTGCAGATTTTTTTTTAATTTTCGTGACACAAAAACAGTGACCCCGGTCATGCCGAATTTGCGACATTCTGGACAGGCCTAAATAAACATTTTAAAACTATTTTCACAAAAAATTGCAGATTTCTATATTGTCCCTAAAAACGATGACTCCGATCATGCCGAAAAAGCGACATTCTGGACAGGCCAAAAAAAAAAAAGTAAAACCATTTTCACAAAAAATTGCTGATTTTTTTTTTTCATTTTCATGACACAAAAACAGTGACCCCGTTCATGCCGAACTAGCGACATTCTGGACAGGCCTAAAAAAAACATTTTAAAACCATTTTCACAAAATAAGCTCAGAATTCTTTTTTCATTTTTGACACAAAAACAGTGACCCCGGTCATGCCGAACTATCGACATTCTGGACAGGCCTAAAAAAACATTTTAAAACCATTTTCACAAAAAATTGCAGATTTCTATTTTGTCCCTAAAAACGATGACCCCGGTCATGCCGAACTATCGACATTCTGGACAGGCCTAAAAAAAACATTTTAAAACCATTTTCACCAAAAATTGCAGATTTCTATTTTGTCCCTAAAAACGATGACTCGATCATGCCAAACTAGCGACATTTTGGACAGGCCTAAAAAAAACATTTTAGAACCATTTTCACAAAAAAAGCTCAGAATTCTTTTTTTCATTTTTTGACACAAAAACAGTGACCCCGGTCATGCCGAACTATCGACATTCTGGACAGGCCTAAAAAAACATTTTAAAACCATTTTCACAAAAAATTGCAGATTTCTATTTTGTCCCTAAAAACGATGACCCCGGTCATGCCGAACTATCGACATTCTGGACAGGCCTAAAAAACATTTTAAAACCATTTTCACCAAAAATTGCAGATTTCTATTTTGTCCCTAAAAACGATGACTCCGATCATGCCAAACTAGCGACATTTTGGACAGGCCTAAAAAAAAACATTTTAGAACCATTTTCACAAAAAAGCTCAGATTTTTTTTTCATTTTCGTGACACAAAAACAGTGACCCCGGTCATGCCGAACTAGCGACATTCTGGACAGGCCTAAAAAAACATTTTAAAACCATTTTCACAAAAAATTGCAGATTTCTATTTTGTCCCTAAAAACGATGACCCCGGTCATGCCGAACTATCGACATTCTGGACAGGCCTAAAAAACATTTTAAAACCATTTTCAGAAAAAATTGCAGATTTCTATTTTGTCCCTAAAAACGATGACTCCGATCATGCCGAAAAAGCGACATTCTGGACAGGCCTAAAAAAACATTTTAAAACCATTTTCACAAAAAATTGCAGATATTTTTATTTTTTTTCTTGACACAAAAACAGTGACCCCGGTCATGCCGAACTAGCGACATTCTGGACAGGCCTAAAAAAACATTTTAAAACCATTTTCACAAAAAAATGCAGATTTCTATTTTGTCCCTAAAAACGATGACTCCGATCAATCCTGAAAAAGCGACATTCTGGACAGGCCTAAAAAAAAAATTTAAAACCATTTTCACAAAAAATTGCAGATTTCTATTTTGTCGCTAAAAACGATGATTCCGATCATGCCGAAAAAGCGACATTCTGGACAGGCCTAAAAAAAAAATTAAAAACCATTTTCACAAAAAATTGCTGATTTTTTTTCATTTTCGTGACACAAAAACAGTGACCCGGTCATGCCGAACTAGCGACATTCTGGACAGGCCTAAAATTTTTTTTAAACCATTTCCACAAAAATTGCAGTTTCTATTTTTGTCACCAAAAACGATGACTCCGATCATTCCGAACAAGCGACATTTTGGACAGGCCTAAAAAAAACATTTTAGAACCATTTTCACAAAAAAAGCTCAGATTTTTTTTTCTTTTTATGACATAAAAACAGTGACCCAGAACATGCCGAACTATCGACATTCTGGACAGGCCTAAAAAAACATTTTAAAACCATTTTCACAAAAAATTGCAGATATTTTTTTTCATTTTCTTGACACAAAAAAAGTAACCCCGGTCATGCCGAACTAGCCACATTCTGGACAGGCCTAAAAAACATAAAACCATTTTCACAAAAAATTGCAGATATTTTTTTTTTCATTTTAGTGACACAAAAACAGTGACCCCGGTCATGCCGAACTAGCGACATTCTGGACAGGCCTAAAAAAACATTTTAAAACCATTTTCACAAAATAAGCTCAGAATTCTTTTTTTCATTTTTTGACACAAAAACAGTGACCCCGGTCATGCCGAACTATCGACATTCTGGACAGGCCTAAAAAACATTTTAAAACCATTTTCACAAAAAATTGCAGATTTCTATTTTGTCCCTAAAAACGATGACCCCGGTCATGCCGAACTATCGACATTCTGGACAGGCCTAAAAAACATTTTAAAACCATTTTCACCAAAAATTGCAGATTTCTATTTTGTCCCTAAAAACGATGACTCCGATCATGCCAAACTAGCGACATTTTGGACAGGCCTAAAAAAAACATTTTAGAACCATTTTCACAAAAAAGCTCAGATTTTTTTTTCATTTTCGTGACACAAAAACAGTGACCCCGGTCATGCCGAACTAGCGACATTCTGGACAGGCCTAAAAAAACATTTTAAAACCATTTTCACAAAAAATTGCAGATATTTTTTTTTTCATTTTCGTGACACAAAAACAGTGACCCCGGTCATGCCGAACTAGTGACATTCTGGACAGGCCTAAAAAAACATTTTAAAACCATTTTCACCAAAAATTGCAGATTTCTATTTTGTCCCTAAAAACGATGATTCCGATCATCCTGAAAAAGCGACATTCTGGACAGGCCTAAAAAACATTTTAAAACCATTTTCACAAAAAATTGCAGATATTTTTTTTCATTTTCGTGACACAAAAACAGTGACCCCGGTCATGCCGAACTAGCGACATTCTGGACAGGCCTAAAAAAAATTTTTCAACCATTTCCACAAAAAATTGCAGTTTCTATTTTTGTCAACAAAAACGATGACTCCGATCATGCCGAACTAGCGACATTTTGGACACGCCTAAAAAAAACATTTTAGAACCATTTTCACAAAGAAAGCTCAGATTTTTTTTTTTCATTTTCGTGACACAAAAACAGTGACCCCGGTCATGCCGAACTAGTGACATTCTGGACAGGCCTAAAAAAACATCTTAAAACCATTTTCACAAAAATTGCAGATATTTTTTTTTCATTTTCGTGACACAAAAACAGTGACCCCGGTCATGCCGAACTAGCGACATTCTGGACAGTTCTAAAAAAAACATTTAAAAACCATTTTCACAAAAAATTGCAGATATTTTTTTTTCATTTTCGTGACACAAAAACAGTGACCCCGGTCATGCCGAACTATCGACATTCTCGATAGGCCTAAAAAAACATTTTAAAACCATTTTCAGAAAAAATTGCAGATTTCTATTTTGTCCCTAAAAACGATGACTCCGATCATGCCGAAAAAGCGACATTCTGGACAGGCCTAAAAAAAACATTTTAAAACCATTTTCACAAAAAATTGCAGATATTTTTTTTTTTCTTGACACAAAAACAGTGACCCCGGTCATGCCGAACTAGCGACATTCTGGACAGGCCTAAAAAAACATTTTAAAACCATTTTCACAAAAAATTGCAGATTTCTATTTTGTCCCTAAAAACGATGACTCCGATCAATCCTGAAAAAGCGACATTCTGGACAGGCCTAAAAAAAAAATTTAAAACCATTTTCACCAAAAATTGCAGATTTCTATTTTGTCGCTAAAAACGATGATTCCGATCATGCCGAAAAAGCGACATTCTGGACAGGCCTAAAAAAAAATTAAAAACCATTTTCACAAAAAATTGCTGATTTTTTTTTTCATTTTCGTGACACAAAAACAGTGACCCCGGTCATGCCGAACTAGCGACATTCTGGACAGGCCTAAAAATTTTTTTTAAACCATTTCCACAAAAAATTGCAGTTTCTATTTTTGTCACCAAAAACGATGACTCCGATCATTCCGAACAAGCGACATTTTGGACAGGCCTAAAAAAAAACATTTTAGAACCATTTTCACAAAAAAAGCTCAGATTTTTTTTTTCTTTTTATGACATAAAAACAGTGACCCAGAACATGCCGAACTATCGACATTCTGGACAGGCCTAAAAAAAACATTTTAAAACCATTTTCACAAAAAATTGCAGATATTTTTTTCATTTTCTTGACACAAAAACAGTAACCCGGTCATGCCGAACTAGCCACATTCTGGACAGGCCTAAAAAAAATTTAAAACCATTTTCACCAAAAATGGCTGATTTTTTTTTCTTCATTTTTTGACACAAAAACAGTGACCCCGGTCATGCCGAACTAGCGACATTCTGGACAGGCCTAAAAAAAACATTTAAAAACCATTTTCACAAAAAATTGCTGATTTCTATTTTGTCCCTAAAAACGATGACTCCGATCAATCCTGAAAAAGCGACATTCTGGACAGGCCTAAAAAAAAAAATTAAAACCATTTTCACAAAAAATTGCAGATTTCTATTTTGTCGCTAAAAACGATGATTCCGATCATGCCGAAAAAGCGACATTCTGGACAGGCCTAAAAAAAAAATTAAAAACCATTTTCACAAAAAATTGCTGATTTTTTTTTTCATTTTCGTGACACAAAAACAGTGACCCCGGTCATGTCTAACTAGCGACATTCTGGACAGGCCTAAAAAAATTTTTTTAAACCATTTCCACAAAAAATTGCAGATTTCTATTTTTGTCACCAAAAACGATGACTCCGATCATGCCGAACTAGCGACATTTTGGACAGGCCTAAAAAAAAACATTTTAGAACCATTTTCACAAAAATTGCAGATTTTTTTTTTTCATTTTCGTGACACAAAAACAGTGACCCCGGTCATGCCGAATTTGCGACATTCTGGACAGGCCTAAATAAACATTTTAAAACTATTTTCACAAAAAATTGCAGATTTCTATATTGTCCCTAAAAACGATGACTCCGATCATGCCGAAAAAGCGACATTCTGGACAGGCCAAAAAAAAAAAAGTAAAACCATTTTCACAAAAATTGCAGATTTTTTTTTCATTTTCATGACACAAAAACAGTGACCCCGGTCATGCCGAACTAGCGACATTCTGGACAGGCCTAAAAAAAACATTTTAAAACCATTTTCACAAAATAAGCTCAGAATTCTTTTTTTCATTTTTTGACACAAAAACAGTGACCCCGGTCATGCCGAACTATCGACATTCTGGACAGGCCTAAAAAAACATTTTAAAACCATTTTCACAAAAAATTGCAGATTTCTATTTTGTCCCTAAAAACGATGACCCCGGTCATGCCGAACTATCGACATTCTGGACAGGCCTAAAAAAACATTTTAAAACCATTTTCACAAAAATTGCAGATTTCTATTTTGTCCCTAAAAACGATGACTCCG
Source organism: Salmo salar (assembly GCF_905237065.1). Taxonomy (NCBI): domain Eukaryota; kingdom Metazoa; phylum Chordata; class Actinopteri; order Salmoniformes; family Salmonidae; genus Salmo; species Salmo salar. The sequence goes on from NW_025547731.1 coordinate 25,077, forward strand.
ATCATGCCGAAAAAGCGACATTCTGGACAGGCCAAAAAAAAAAATGTAGAACCATTTTCACAAAAAATTGCAGATATTTTTTTCTCATTTTCGTGACACAAAAACAGTGACCCCAGTCATGCTGAACTAGCGACATTCTGGACAGGCCTAAAAAAAACATTTAAAAACCATTTTCACAAAAAATTGCTGATATTTTTTTTTCATTTTCGTGACACAAAAACAGTGACCCCGGTCATGCTGAACTAGCGACATTCTGGACAGGCCTAAAAAAAACATTTTAAAACCATTTTCACCTAAAATTGCTGATATTTATTTTTCATTTTCGTGACACAAAAACAGTGACCCCGGTCATGCTGAACTAGCGACATTCTGGACAGGCCTAAAAAAAACATTTAAAAACCATTTTCACCTAAAATTGCTGATATTTTTTTTCATTTTCGTGACACAAAAACAGTGACCCCGGTCATGCTGAACTAGCGACATTCTGGACAGGCCTAAAAAAACATTTTAAAACCATTTTCACCTAAAATTGCTGATATTTTTTTCATTTTCGTGACACAAAAACAGTGACCCCGGTCATGCCGAACTATCGACATTCTGGACAGGCCTAAAAAACATTTTAAAACCATTTTCACAAAAATTGCAGAATTCTATTTTGTCCCTAAAAACGATGACTCCGATCATGCCGAAAAAGCGACATTCTGGACAGGCCTAAAAAACCCATTTTAAAACCATTTTCACAAAAATTGCAGATATTTTTTTTCATTTACTTGACACAAAAACAGGGACCCCGGTCATGCCGAACTAGCGACATTCTGGACAGGCCTAAAAAAACATTTTAAAACCATTTTCACAAAAAATGGCAGATTTTTTTTTCTTCATTTTTTGACACAAAAACAGTGACCCCGGTCATGCCGAACTATCGACATTCTGGACAGGCCTAAAAAAAACATTTTAAAACCATTTTCACAAAAATTGCAGATTTCTATTTTGTCCCTAAAAACGATGACTCCGATCATGCCGAAAAGCGACATTCTGGACAGGCCAAAAAAAAAAATGTAGAACCATTTTCACAAAAAATTGCAGATATTTTTTTCTCATTTTCGTGACACAAAAACAGTGACCCCGGTCATGCCGAACTAGCGACATTCTGGACAGGCCTAAAAAAACCATTTTAAAACCATTTTCACAAAAAATTGCAGATTTCTATTTTGTCCCTAAAAACGATGACTCCGATCATGCCGAAAAAGCGACATTCTGGACAGGCCTAAAAAAAAATTTTAAAACCATTTTCACAAAAAATTGCAGATTTCTATTTTGTCGCTAAAAACGATGATTCCGATCATGCCGAAAAAGCGACATTCTGGACATGCCTAAAAAAAAATGTAAAAACCATTTTCACAAAAAATTGCTGATTTTTTTTTTCATTTTCGTGACACAAAAACAGTGACCCCGGTCATGCCGAACTAGCGACATTCTGGACAGGCCTAAAAAAAAAAAATTGAACCATTTCCACAAAAAATTGTAGATTTCTATTTTTGTCACCAAAAACGATGACTCCGATCATGCCGAACTAGCGACATTTTGGACAGGCCTAAAAAAAAGCATTTTAGAACCATTTTCAAAAAAAAAGCTCAGAATTCTTTTTTTCATTTTTTGACACAAAAACAGTGACCCCGGTCATGCCGAACTATCGTCATTCTGGACAGGCCTAAAAAAAAAATTTAAAACCATTTTCACCAAAAATGGCTGATTTTTTTTCTTCATTTTTTGACACAAAAACAGTGACCCCGGTCATGCCGAACTATCGACATTCTGGACAGGCCTAAAAAAAACATTTTAAAACCATTTTCACAAAAAATTGCAGATTTCTATTTTGTCCCTAAAAACGATGACTCCGATCATGCCGAAAAAGCGACATTCTGGACAGGCCAAAAAAAAAAATGTAGAACCATTTTCACAAAAAAATTGCAGATATTTTTTTCTCATTTTCGTGACACAAAAACAGTGACCCCGGTCATGCCGAACTATCGACATTCTGGACAGGCCTAAAAAAAACATTTTAAAACCATTTTCACAAAAAAAGCTCAGATTTTATTTTTTCTTTTTATGACATAAAAACAGTGACCCAGGACATGCCGAACTATCGACATTCTGGACAGGCCTAAAAAAAACATTTTAAAACCATTTTCACCAAAAATTGCAGATATTTTTTTTTCATTTTCTTGACACAAAAACAGTGACCCCGGTCATGCCGAACTAGCGACATTCTGGACAGGCCTAAAAAAACATTTAAAAACCATTTTCACAAAAAATTGCAGATTTCTATTTTGTCCCTAAAAACGATGACTCCGATCATGCCGAAAAGCGACATTCTGGACAGGCCTAAAAAAAATTTAAAACCATTTTCACAAAAAATTACAGATTTCTATTTTGTCCCTAAAAACGATGACTCCGATCATGCCGAAAAAGCGACATTCTGGACAGGCCTAAAAAAAAAATTTAAAACCATTTTCACAAAAAATTACAGATTTCTATTTTGTCCCTAAAAACGATGATTCCGATCATGCCGAAAAAGCGACATTCTGGACAGGCCTAAAAAAATTTTTTTTAAACTATTTCCACAAAAAATTGCAGTTTCTATTTTTGTCACCAAAAACGATGACTCCGATCATGCCGAACTAGCGACATTTTGGACAGGCCTAAAAAAAACAATTTAAAACCATTTTCACAAAAAATTGCAGGTATTTATTTTTCATTTTCGTGACACAAAAACAGTGACCCCGGTCATGCTGAACTAGCGACATTCTGGACAGGCCTAAAAAAAACATTTAAAAACCATTTTCACCTAAAATTGCTGATATTTTTTTTTCATTTTCGTGACACAAAAACAGTGACCCCGGTCATGCTGAACTAGCGACATTCTGGACAGGCCTAAAAAAAACATTTTAAAACCATTTTCACCTAAAATTGCTGATATTTTTTTTTCATTTTCGTGACACAAAAACAGTGACCCCGGTCATGCCGAACTATCGACATTCTGGACAGGCCTAAAAAAACATTTTAAAACCATTTTCACAAAAAATTGCAGAATTCTATTTTGTCCCTAAAAACGATGACTCCGATCATGCCGAAAAAGCGACATTCTGGACAGGCCTAAAAAAAACCATTTTAAAACCATTTTCACAAAAAATTGCAGATATTTTTTTTTCATTTACTTGACACAAAAACAGGGACCCCGGTCATGCCGAACTAGCGACATTCTGGACAGGCCTAAAAAAAACATTTTAAAACCATTTTCACAAAAAATGGCTGATTTTTTTTTCTTCATTTTTTGACACAAAAACAGTGACCCGGTCATGCCGAACTATCGACATTCTGGACAGGCCTAAAAAAACATTTTAAAACCATTTTCACAAAAATTGCAGATTTCTATTTTGTCCCTAAAAACGATGACTCCGATCATGCCGAAAAAGCGACATTCTGGACAGGCCTAAAAAAAACATTTTAAAACCATTTTCACAAAAAATTGCTGATATTTTTTTTCATTTTCGTGACACAAAAACAGTGACCCCGGTCATGCCGAACTAGCGACATTCTGGACAGGCCTAAAAAACCATTTTAAAACCATTTTCACAAAAAATTGCAGATTTCTATTTTGTCCCTAAAAACGATGACTCCGATCATGCCGAAAAAGCGACATTCTGGACAGGCCTAAAAAAATTTTAAAACCATTTTCACAAAAAATTGCAGATTTCTATTTTGTCGCTAAAAACGATGATTCCGATCATGCCGAAAAAGCGACATTCTGGACATGCCTAAAAAAAAATGTAAAAACCATTTTCACAAAAAATTGCTGATTTTTTTTTTCATTTTCGTGACACAAAAACAGTGACCCCGGTCATGCCGAACTAGCGACATTCTGGACAGGCCTAAAAAAAAAAAATTTAACCATTTCCACAAAAAATTGTAGATTTCTATTTTTGTCACCAAAAACGATGACTCCGATCATGCCGAACTAGCGACATTTTGGACAGGCCTAAAAAAAAAGCATTTTAGAACCATTTTCAAAAAAAAGCTCAGAATTCTTTTTTTCATTTTTGACACAAAAACAGTGACCCCGGTCATGCCGAACTATCGTCATTCTGGACAGGCCTAAAAAAAATTTAAAACCATTTTCACCAAAAATGGCTGATTTTTTTTCTTCATTTTTGACACAAAAACAGTGACCCCGGTCATGCCGAACTATCGACATTCTGGACAGGCCTAAAAAAACATTTTAAAACCATTTTCACAAAAAATTGCAGATTTCTATTTTGTCCCTAAAACGATGACTCGATCATGCCGAAAAAGCGACATTCTGGACAGGCCAAAAAAAAATGTAGAACCATTTTCACAAAAAAATTGCAGATATTTTTTCTCATTTTCGTGACACAAAAACAGTGACCCCGGTCATGCCGAACTATCGACATTCTGGACAGGCCTAAAAAAACATTTTAAAACCATTTTCACAAAAAAGCTCAGATTTTATTTTTTATTTTTATGACATAAAAACAGTGACCCAGGACATGCCGAACTATCGACATTCTGGACAGGCCTAAAAAAAACATTTTAAAACCATTTTCACAAAAAATTGCAGATATTTTTTTTTCATTTTCTTGACACAAAAACAGTGACCCCGGTCATGCCGAACTAAGCGACATTCTGGACAGGCCTAAAAAACATTTAAAAACCATTTTCACAAAAAATTGCAGATTTCTATTTTGTCCCTAAAAACGATGACTCCGATCATGCCGAAAAAGCGACATTCTGGACAGGCCTAAAAAAAAAATTTAAAACCATTTTCACAAAAAATTACAGATTTCTATTTTGTCCCTAAAAACGATGACTCCGATCATGCCGAAAAAGCGACATTCTGGACAGGCCTAAAAAAAAATTTTAAAACCATTTTCACAAAAAATTACAGATTTCTATTTTGTCCCTAAAAACGATGATTCCGATCATGCCGAAAAAGCGACATTCTGGACAGGCCTAAAAAAAAACATTTTAAAACCATTTTCACAAAAATTGCAGATATTTATTTTTCATTTTCGTGACACAAAAACAGTGACCCCGGTCATGCCGAACTAGCGACATTCTGGAAGGCCTAAAAAAAAACATTTTAAAACCATTTTCACAAAAAATTGCAGATATTTTTTTTTCATTTTCGTGACACAAAAACAGTGACCCCGGTCATGCTGAACTAGCGACATTCTGGACAGGCCTAAAAAAACATTTAAAAACCATTTTCACCTAAAATTGCTGATATTTTTTTCATTTTCGTGACACAAAAACAGTGACCCCGGTCATGCTGAACTAGCGACATTCTGGACAGGCCTAAAAAAACATTTTAAAACCATTTTCACCTAAAATTGCTGATATTTTTTTTCATTTTCGTGACACAAAAACAGTGACCCCGGTCATGCCGAACTATCGACATTCTGGACAGGCCTAAAAAACATTTTAAAACCATTTTCACAAAAAATTGCAGAATTCTATTTTGTCCCTAAAAACGATGACTCCGATCATGCCGAAAAAGCGACATTCTGGACAGGCCTAAAAAAAACCATTTTAAAACCATTTTCACAAAAAATTGCAGATATTTTTTTTTCATTTACTTGACACAAAAACAGGGACCCCGGTCATACCGAACTAGCGACATTCTGGACAGGCCTAAAAAAAACATTTTAAAACCATTTTCACAAAAAATTGCAGATTTCTATTTTGTCCCTAAAAACGATGACTCCAATCATGCCGAAAAAGCGACATTCTGGACAGGCCTAAAAAAAATTTTTTAAACCATATTCACAAAAAATTGCAGATTTCTATTTTGCCGCTAAAAACGATGATTCCGATCATGCCGAAAAAGCGACATTCTGGACAGGCCTAAAAAAAAAAAAAAAAAACATTTTCACAAAAAATTGCTGATTTTTTTTTTCATTTTCGTGACACAAAAACAGGGACCCCGGTCATGCCGAACTAGCGACATTCTGGACAGGCCTAAAAAAAAAATTAAAACCATTTCCACAAAAAATTGCAGTTTCTATTTTTGTCACCAAAAATGATGACTCCGATCATTCCGAACTAGCGACATTCTGGACAGGCCTAAAAAAAACATTTTAGAACAATTTTCAGAAAAAAAGCTCAGATTTTTTTTTTTCTTTTTATGACATAAAAACAGTGACCCCGGTCATGCCGAACTATCGACATTCTGGACAGGCCTAAAAAAAAACATTTTAGAACCATTATCACAAAAAATTGCAGATTTCTATATTGTCCCTAAAAACGATGACTCCGATCATGCTGAAAAAGTGACATTCTGTACAGGCCTAAAAAAAACATTTTAAAACCATTTTCACAAAAAATTGCAGATATTTTTTTTTAATTTACTTGACACAAAAACAGGGACCCCGGTCATGCCGAACAAGCGACATTCTGGACAGGCCTAAAAAAAACATTTTAAAACCATTTTCACAAAAAATTGCAGATTTCTATTTTGTCCCTAAAAACGATGACTCCGATCATGCCGAAAAAGCGACATTCTGGACAGGCCTAAAAAAAAAATTTAAAACCATTTTCACAAAAAATTGCAGATTTCTATTTTGGCGCTAAAAACGATGATTCCGATCATGCCGAAAAAGCGACATTCTGGACAGGCCTAAAAAAATTTTTTTTAAACTATTTCCACAAAAAATTGCAGTTTCTATTTTTGTCACCAAAAACGATGACTCCGATCATGCCGAACTAGCGACATTTTGGACAGGCCTAAAAAAAACATTTTAAAACCATTTTCACAAAAAATTGCAGATATTTTTTTTTCATTTTCGTGACACAAAACAGTGACCCCGGTCATGCTGAACTTGCGACATTCTGGACAGGCCTAAAAAAAACATTTAAAAACCATTTTCACCTAAAATTGCTGATATTTTTTTTTCATTTTCGTGACACAAAAACAGTGACCCCGGTCATGCTGAACTAGCGACATTCTGGACAGGCCTAAAAAAAACATTTTAAAACCATTTTCACCTAAAATTGCTGATATTTTTTTTTCATTTTCGTGACACAAAAACAGTGACCCCGGTCATGCCGAACTATCGACATTCTGGACAGGCCTAAAAAAACATTTTAAAACCATTTTCACAAAAATTGCAGAATTCTATTTTGTCCCTAAAAACGATGACTCCGATCATGCCGAAAAGCGACATTCTGGACAGGCCTAAAAAAACATTTTAAAACCATTTTCACAAAAAATTGCAGATATTTTTTTTTCATTTACTTGACACAAAAACAGGGAGCCCGGTCATGCCGAACTAGCGACATTCTGGACAGGCCTAAAAAAAACATTTTAAAACCATTTTCACAAAAAATTGCAGATTTCTATTTTGTCCCTAAAAACGATGACTCCGATCATGCCGAAAACGCGACATTCTGGACAGGCCTAAAAAAAAAATTTAAAACCATTTTCACAAAAAATTGCAGATTTCTATTTTGGCGCTAAAAACGATGATTCCGATCATGCCGAAAAAGCGACATTCTGGACAGGCCTAAAAAAAAAAAAACATTTTCACAAAAAATTGCTGATTTTTTTTTTCATTTTCGTGACACAAAAACAGGGACCCCGGTCATGCCGAACTAGCGACATTCTGGACAGGCCTAAAAAAAACATTTTAGAACAATTTTCAGAAAAAAAGCTCAGATTTTTTTTTTTCTTTTTATGACATAAAAACAGTGACCCCGGTCATGCCGAACTATCGACATTCTGGACAGGCCTAAAAAAAAACATTTTAGAACAATTTTCAGAAAAAAAGCTCAGATTTTTCTTTTTCTTTTTATGACATAAAAACAGTGACCCCGGTCATGCCGAACTATCGACATTCTGGACAGGCCTAAAAAAACATTTAAAAACCATTTTCACAAAAATTGCAGATTTCTATTTTGTCCCTAAAAACGATGACTCCGATCATGCCGAAAAAGCGACATTCTGTACAGGCCTAAAAAAACATTTTAAAACCATTTTCACAAAAAATTGCAGATATTTTTTTCTCATTTTCTTGACACAAAAACAGTGACCCCGGTCATGCCGAACTAGCGACATTCTGGACAGGCCTAAAAGTTTTTTTAAACCATTTCCACAAAAAATTGCAGTTTCTATTTTTGTCACCAAAAACGATTACTCGATCATGCCGAAATAGCGACATTTTGGACAGGCCTAAAAAAACATTTTAGAACCATTTTCACATAAAAGCTCAGATTTTTTTTTCATTTTCGTGACACAAAAACAGAGACCCCGGTCATGCCGAACTAGCGACATTCTGGACAGGCCTAAAAAAACATTTTAAAACCATTTTCACAAAAAATTGCAGATTTCTATTTTGTCCCTAAAAACGATGATTCCGATCATGCCGAACTAGCGACATTCTGGACAGGCCTAAAAGTTTTTTTTAAACCATTTCCACAAAAAATTGCAGTTTCTATTTTTGTCACCAAAAACGATTACTCCGATCATGCCGAACTAGCGACATTCTGGACAGGCCTAAAAAAAAATTGTAAAACCATTTTCACAAAAAATTGCAGATTTCTATTTTTCATTTTCGTGACACAAAAACAGTGACCCCGGTCATGCCGAACTATCGACATTCTGGACAGGCCTAAAAAAAAACATTTTAAAACCATTTTCACAAAAAATTGCAGATATTTTTTTTTCATTTTCGTGACACAAAAACAGTGACCCCGGTCATGCCGAGTTAGCGACATTCTGGACAGGCCTAAAAAAAATTTTTTTTAAACTATTTCCACAAAAAATTGCAGTTTCTATTTTTGTCACCAAAAACGATGACTCCGATCATGCCGAACTAGCGACATTTTGGACAGGCCTAAAAAAAAGCATTTTAGAACCATTTTCAAAAAAAAAGCTCAGAATTCTTTTTTCATTTTTTGACACAAAAACAGTGACCCCGGTCATGCCGAACTATCGACATTCTGGACAGGCCTAAAAAACATTTTAAAACCATTTTCACAAAAAATTGCAGATTTCTATTTTGTCCCGAAAAACGATGACCCCGGTCATGCCGAACTATCGACATTCTGGACAGGCCTAAAAAACATTTTAAAACCATTTTCACAAAAAATTGCAGATATTTTTTTTCATTTTCGTGACACAAAAACAGTGACTCCGATCATGCCGAACTAGCGACATTTTGGACAGGCCTAAAAACATTTTAAAAACATTTTCACAAAAATTGCAGATTTCTATTTTGTCCCTAAAAACGAATACTCCGATCATGCCGAAAAAGCGACATTCTGGACAGGCCTAAAAAAACATTTTAAAACCATTTTCACAAAAATTGCAGATATTTTTTTTAAATTTTCTTAACACAAAAACAGTGACCCCGGTCATGCCGAACTAGCGACATTCTGGACAGGCCTAAAAAACATTTTAAAACCATTTTCACAAAAATTGCAGATTTCTATTTTGTCCCGAAAAACGATGACCCCGATCATGCCGAACTAGCGACATTCTGGACAGGCCTAAAAGTTTTTTTAAACCATTTCCACAAAAAATTGCAGTTTCTATTTTTGTCACCAAAAACGATTACTCGATCATGCCGAACTAGCGACATTTTGGACAGGTCTAAAAAAAACATTTTTAGAACCATTTTCACAAAAAAAGCTCAGATTTTTTTTTCATTTTCGTGACACAAAAACAGAGACCCCGGTCATGCCGAACTAGCGACATTCTGGACAGGCCTAAAAAAAATTGTAAAACCATTTTCACAAAAATTGCAGATTTCTATTTTGTCCCTAAAAACGATGATTCCGATCATGCCGAAAAAGCGACATTCTGGACAGGCCTAAAAAAAAAAAAAACATTTTCACAAAAAATTGCTGATTTTTTTTTTCATTTTCGTGACACAAAAACAGGGACCCCGGTCATGCCGAACTAGCGACATTCTGGACAGGCCTAAAAAAAAAATTAAAACCATTTCCACAAAAAATTGCAGTTTCTATTTTTGTCACCAAAAATGATGACTCCGATCATTCCGAACTAGCGACATTCTGGACAGGCCTAAAAAAAACATTTTAGAACAATTTTCAGAAAAAAAGCTCAGATTTTTTTTTTTCTTTTTATGACATAAAAACAGTGACCCCGGTCATGCCGAACTATCGACATTCTGGACAGGCCTAAAAAAAAAACATTTTAGAACAATTTTCAGAAAAAAAGCTCAGATTTTTCTTTTTCTTTTTATGACATAAAAACAGTGACCCCGGTCATGCCGAACTATCGACATTCTGGACAGGCCTAAAAAAACATTTAAAAACCATTTTCACAAAAAATTGCAGATTTCTATTTTGTCCCTAAAAACGATGACTCCGATCATGCCGAAAAAGCGACATTCTGTACAGGCCTAAAAAAAACATTTTAAAACCATTTTCACAAAAAATTGCAGATATTTTTTTTTCATTTTCTTGACACAAAAACAGTGACCCCGGTCATGCCGAACTAGCGACATTCTGGACAGGCCTAAAAGTTTTTTTAAACCATTTCCACAAAAATTGCAGTTTCTATTTTTGTCACCAAAACGATTACTCGATCATGCCGAAATAGCGACATTTTGGACAGGCCTAAAAAAAAACATTTTAGAACCATTTTCACATAAAAAGCTCAGATTTTTTTTTTTCATTTTCGTGACACAAAAACAGAGACCCCGGTCATGCCGAACTAGCGACATTCTGGACAGGCCTAAAAAAAACATTTTAAAACCATTTTCACAAAAAATTGCAGATTTCTATTTTGTCCCTAAAAACGATGATTCCGATCATGCCGAACTAGCGACATTCTGGACAGGCCTAAAAGTTTTTTTAAACCATTTCCACAAAAATTGCAGTTTCTATTTTTGTCACCAAAAACGATTACTCGATCATGCCGAACTAGCGACATTCTGGACAGGCCTAAAAAAAAATTGTAAAACCATTTTCACAAAAAATTGCAGATTTCTATTTTTCATTTTCGTGACACAAAAACAGTGACCCCGGTCATGCCGAACTATCGACATTCTGGACAGGCCTAAAAAAAAACATTTTAAAACCATTTTCACAAAAAATTGCAGATATTTTTTTTCATTTTCGTGACACAAAAACAGTGACCCCGGTCATGCCGAGTTAGCGACATTCTGGACAGGCCTAAAAAAAATTTTTTAAAACTATTTCCACAAAAAATTGCAGTTTCTATTTTTGTCACCAAAAACGATGACTCCGATCATGCCGAACTAGCGACATTTTGGACAGGCCTAAAAAAAAGCATTTTAGAACCATTTTCAAAAAAAAGCTCAGAATTCTTTTTTTCATTTTTTGACACAAAAACAGTGACCCCGGTCATGCCGAACTATCGACATTCTGGACAGGCCTAAAAAAACATTTTAAAACCATTTTCACAAAAATTGCAGATTTCTATTTTGTCCCGAAAAACGATGACCCCGGTCATGCCGAACTATCGACATTCTGGACAGGCCTAAAAAAACATTTTAAAACCATTTTCACAAAAAATTGCAGATATTTTTTTTTCATTTTCGTGACACAAAAACAGTGACTCCGATCATGCCGAACTAGCGACATTTTGGACAGGCCTAAAAAACATTTTAAAAACATTTTCACAAAAAATTGCAGATTTCTATTTTGTCCCTTAAAACGAATACTCCGATCATGCCGAAAAAGCGACATTCTGGACAGGCCTAAAAAAAACATTTTAAAACCATTTTCACAAAAAATTGCAGATATTTTTTTTAAATTTTCTTAACACAAAAACAGTGACCCCGGTCATGCCGAACTAGCGACATTCTGGACAGGCCTAAAAGTTTTTTTTAAACCATTTCCACAAAAAATTGCAGTTTCTATTTTTGTCACCAAAAACGATTACTCCGATCATGCCGAACTAGCGACATTTTGGACAGGTCTAAAAAAAAACATTTTTAGAACCATTTTCACAAAAAAAGCTCAGATTTTTTTTTTTCATTTTCGTGACACAAAAACAGAGACCCCGGTCATGCCGAACTAGCGACATTCTGGACAGGCCTAAAAAAATATTGTAAAACCATTTTCACAAAAAATTGCAGATTTCTATTTTGTCCCTAAAAACGATGATTCCGATCATGCCGAAAAAGCGACATTCTGGACAGGCCTAAAAAAAAAATGTAAAACCATTTTCACAAAAAATTGCAGATATTTATTTTTCATTTTCGTGACACAAAAACAGTGACCCCGGTCATGCCGAACTATCGACATTCTGGACAGGCCTAAAAAAAACATTTTAAAACCATTTTCACAAAAAATTGCAGATATTTTTTTTCATTTTCGTGACACAAAAACAGTGACCCCGGTCATGCCGAACTAAGCGACATTCTGGACAGGCCTAAAAATTTTTTTTAAACTATTTCCACAAAAATTGCAGTTTCTATTTTTGTCACCAAAAACGATGACTCCGATCATGCCGAACTAGCGACATTTTGGACAGGCCTAAAAAAAAGCATTTTAGAACCATTTTCACAAAAAATTGCAGATTTCTATTTTGTCCCGAAAAACGATGACCCCGGTCATGCCGAACTATCGACATGCTGGACAGGCCTAAAAAAACATTTTAAAACCATTTTCACAAAAAATTGCAGATATTTTTTTCATTTTCGTGACACAAAAACAGTGACCCCGGTCATGCCGAACTAGCGACATTCTGGACAGGCCTAAAAAAACATTTTAAAACAATTTTCACAAAAAATTGCAGATTTCTATTTTGTCCCGAAAAACGATGACCCCGGTCATGCCGAACTATCGACATTCTGGACAGGCCTAAAAAACATTTTAAAACCATTTTCACAAAAAATTGCAGATATTTTTTTTCATTTTCGTGACACAAAAACAGTGACTCCGATCATGCCGAACTAGCGACATTTTGGACAGGCCTAAAAAACATTTTAAAAACATTTTCACAAAAAATTGCAGATTTCTATTTTGTCCCTAAAAACGATGACTCCGATCATGCCGAAAAAGCGACATTCTGGACAGGCCTAAAAAAAACATTTTAAAACCATTTTCACCAAAAATTGCAGATATTTTTTTTAAATTTTCTTAACACAAAAACAGTGACCCCGGTCATGCCGAACTAGCGACATTCTGGACAGGCCTAAAAAAACATTTTAAAACCATTTTTACAAAAAATTGCAGATTTCTATTTTGTCCCTAAAACGATGACTCCGATCATGCCGAAAAAGCGACATTCTGGACAGGCCTAAAAAAAATTTTAAAACCATTTTCACAAAAATTGCAGATTTCTATTTTGTCCCTAAAAGCGATGATTCCGATCATGCCGAAAAAGCGACATTCTGGACAGGCCTAAAAAAAAAATGTCAAACCATTTTCACAAAAAATGGCAGATTTTTATTTTTCATTTTCGTGACACAAAAACAGTGACCCCGGTCATGCCGAACTAGCGACATTCTGGACAGGCCTACAATTTTTTTTTAAACCATTTCCACAAAAATTGCAGTTTCTATTTTTGTCACCAAAAACGATGACTCCGATCATTCCGAACTAGCGACATTTTGGACAGGCCTAAAAAAAAACATTTTAGAACAATTTTCACAAAAAAAGCTCAGATTTTTTTTTTTCTTTTTATGACATAAAAACAGTGACCCAGGACATGCCGAACTATCGACATTCTGGACAGGCCTAAAAAAACATTTCAAAACCATTTTCACAAAAAATTGCAGATTTCTATATTGTCCCTAAAAACGATGATTCCGATCATGCCGAACTAGCGACATTCTGGACAGGCCTAAAAGTTTTTTTTAAACCATTTCCACAAAAAATTGCAGTTTCTATTTTTGTCACCAAAAACGATTACTCCGATCATGCCGAACTAGCGACATTCTGGACAGGCCTAAAAAAAAATTGTAAAACCATTTTCACAAAAAATTGCAGATTTCTATTTTTCATTTTCGTGACACAAAAACAGTGACCCCGGTCATGCCGAACTATCGACATTCTGGACAGGCCTAAAAAAAAACATTTTAAAACCATTTTCACAAAAAATTGCAGATATTTTTTTTTCATTTTCGTGACACAAAAACAGTGACCCCGGTCATGCCGAGTTAGCGACATTCTGGACAGGCCTAAAAAAATTTTTTTTAAACTATTTCCACAAAAAATTGCAGTTTCTATTTTTGTCACCAAAAACGATGACTCCGATCATGCCGAACTAGCGACATTTTGGACAGGCCTAAAAAAAAGCATTTTAGAACCATTTTCAAAAAAAAAGCTCAGAATTCTTTTTTTCATTTTTTGACACAAAAACAGTGACCCCGGTCATGCCGAACTATCGACATTCTGGACAGGCCTAAAAAAACATTTTAAAACCATTTTCACAAAAAATTGCAGATTTCTATTTTGTCCCGAAAAACGATGACCCCGGTCATGCCGAACTATCGACATTCTGGACAGGCCTAAAAAACATTTTAAAACCATTTTCACAAAAAATTGCAGATATTTTTTTCATTTTCGTGACACAAAAACAGTGACTCCGATCATGCCGAACTAGCGACATTTTGGACAGGCCTAAAAACATTTTAAAAACATTTTCACAAAAAATTGCAGATTTCTATTTTGTCCCTAAAAACGAATACTCCGATCATGCCGAAAAAGCGACATTCTGGACAGGCCTAAAAAAAACATTTTAAAACCATTTTCACAAAAAATTGCAGATATATTTTTTAAATTTTCTTAACACAAAAACAGTGACCCCGGTCATGCCGAACTAGCGACATTCTGGACAGGCCTAAAAAAACATTTTAAAACCATTTTCACAAAAAATTGCAGATTTCTATTTTGTCCCGAAAACGATGACCCCGATCATGCCGAACTAGCGACATTCTGGACAGGCCTAAAAGTTTTTTTAAACCATTTCCACAAAAATTGCAGTTTCTATTTTTGTCACCAAAAACGATTACTCCGATCATGCCGAACTAGCGACATTTTGGACAGGTCTAAAAAAAAACATTTTTAGAACCATTTTCACAAAAAAAGCTCAGATTTTTTTTTTTCATTTTCGTGACACAAAAACAGAGACCCCGGTCATGCCGAACTAGCGACATTCTGGACAGGCCTAAAAAAAATTGTAAAACCATTTTCACAAAAATTGCAGATTTCTATTTTGTCCCTAAAAACGATGATTCCGATCATGCCGAAAAAGCGACATTCTGGACAGGCCTAAAAAAAAAAAAAAAAAACATTTTCACAAAAAATTGCTGATTTTTTTTTTCATTTTCGTGACACAAAAACAGGGACCCCGGTCATGCCGAACTAGCGACATTCTGGACAGGCCTAAAAAAAAATTAAAACCATTTCCACAAAAAATTGCAGTTTCTATTTTTGTCACCAAAAATGATGACTCCGATCATTCCGAACTAGCGACATTCTGGACAGGCCTAAAAAAAACATTTTAGAACAATTTTCAGAAAAAAAGCTCAGATTTTTTTTTTTCTTTTTATGACATAAAAACAGTGACCCCGGTCATGCCGAACTATCGACATTCTGGACAGGCCTAAAAAAAAACATTTTAGAACAATTTTCAGAAAAAAAGCTCAGATTTTTCTTTTTCTTTTTATGACATAAAAACAGTGACCCCGGTCATGCCGAACTATCGACATTCTGGACAGGCCTAAAAAAACATTTAAAAACCATTTTCACAAAAAATTGCAGATTTCTATTTTGTCCCTAAAAACGATGACTCCGATCATGCCGAAAAAGCGACATTCTGTACAGGCCTAAAAAAACATTTTAAAACCATTTTCACAAAAAATTGCAGATATTTTTTTTCATTTTCTTGACACAAAAACAGTGACCCCGGTCATGCCGAACTAGCGACATTCTGGACAGGCCTAAAAGTTTTTTTAAACCATTTCCACAAAAATTGCAGTTTCTATTTTGTCACCAAAAACGATTACTCCGATCATGCCGAAATAGCGACATTTTGGACAGGCCTAAAAAAAACATTTTAGAACCATTTTCACATAAAAAGCTCAGATTTTTTTTTTCATTTTCGTGACACAAAAACAGAGACCCCGG
Source organism: Salmo salar (assembly GCF_905237065.1). NCBI lineage: Eukaryota > Metazoa > Chordata > Actinopteri > Salmoniformes > Salmonidae > Salmo > Salmo salar. The sequence continues at coordinate 41,226 of NW_025547731.1, forward strand.
TCATGCCGAACTAGCGACATTCTGGACAGGCCTAAAAAAACATTTTAAAACCATTTTCACAAAAATTGCAGATTTCTATTTTGTCCCTAAAAACGATGATTCCGATCATGCCGAACTAGCGACATTCTGGACAGGCCTAAAAGTTTTTTTAAACCATTTCCACAAAAAATTGCAGTTTCTATTTTTGTCACCAAAAACGATTACTCGATCATGCCGAACTAGCGACATTCTGGACAGGCCTAAAAAAAATTGTAAAACCATTTTCACAAAAATTGCAGATTTCTATTTTTCATTTTCGTGACACAAAAACAGTGACCCCGGTCATGCCGAACTATCGACATTCTGGACAGGCCTAAAAAAAAACATTTTAAAACCATTTTCACAAAAAATTGCAGATATTTTTTTTTCATTTTCGTGACACAAAAACAGTGACCCCGGTCATGCCGAGTTAGCGACATTCTGGACAGGCCTAAAAAAATTTTTTAAACTATTTCCACAAAAAATTGCAGTTTCTATTTTTGTCACCAAAAACGATGACTCCGATCATGCCGAACTAGCGACATTTTGGACAGGCCTAAAAAAAAGCATTTTAGAACCATTTTCAAAAAAAAAGCTCAGAATTCTTTTTTTCATTTTTTGACACAAAAACAGTGACCCCGGTCATGCCGAACTATCGACATTCTGGACAGGCCTAAAAAAACATTTTAAAACCATTTTCACAAAAATTGCAGATTTCTATTTTGTCCCGAAAAACGATGACCCCGGTCATGCCGAACTATCGACATTCTGGACAGGCCTAAAAAAACATTTTAAAACCATTTTCACAAAAAATTGCAGATATTTTTTTTTCATTTTCGTGACACAAAAACAGTGACTCCGATCATGCCGAACTAGCGACATTTTGGACAGGCCTAAAAAACATTTTAAAAACATTTTCACAAAAAATTGCAGATTTCTATTTTGTCCCTAAAAACGAATACTCCGATCATGCCGAAAAAGCGACATTCTGGACAGGCCTAAAAAAAACATTTTAAAACCATTTTCACAAAAAATTGCAGATATTTTTTTTAAATTTTCTTAACACAAAAACAGTGACCCCGGTCATGCCGAACTAGCGACATTCTGGACAGGCCTAAAAGTTTTTTTTAAACCATTTCCACAAAAAATTGCAGTTTCTATTTTTGTCACCAAAAACGATTACTCCGATCATGCCGAACTAGCGACATTTTGGACAGGTCTAAAAAAAACATTTTTAGAACCATTTTCACAAAAAAAGCTCAGATTTTTTTTTCATTTTCGTGACACAAAAACAGAGACCCCGGTCATGCCGAACTAGCGACATTCTGGACAGGCCTAAAAAAAAATTGTAAAACCATTTTCACAAAAAATTGCAGATTTCTATTTTGTCCCTAAAAACGATGATTCCGATCATGCCGAAAAAGCGACATTCTGGACAGGCCTAAAAAAAAAATGTAAAACCATTTTCACAAAAAATTGCAGATATTTATTTTTCATTTTCGTGACACAAAAACAGTGACCCCGGTCATGCCGAACTATCGACATTCTGGACAGGCCTAAAAAAAACATTTTAAAACCATTTTCACAAAAATTGCAGATATTTTTTTTCATTTTCGTGACACAAAAACAGTGACCCCGGTCATGCCGAACTAGCGACATTCTGGACAGGCCTAAAAATTTTTTTTTAAACTATTTCCACAAAAATTGCAGTTTCTATTTTTGTCACCAAAAACGATGACTCCGATCATGCCGAACTAGCGACATTTTGGACAGGCCTAAAAAAAGCATTTTAGAACCATTTTCACAAAAATTGCAGATTTCTATTTTGTCCCGAAAAACGATGACCCCGGTCATGCCGAACTATCGACATGCTGGACAGGCCTAAAAAACATTTTAAAACCATTTTCACAAAAATTGCAGATATTTTTTTTCATTTTCGTGACACAAAAACAGTGACTCCGATCATGCCGAACTAGCGACATTTTGGACAGGCCTAAAAAACATTTTAAAAACATTTTCACAAAAAATTGCAGATTTCTATTTTGTCCCTAAAAACGATGACTCCGATCATGCCGAAAAGCGACATTCTGGACAGGCCTAAAAAAAACATTTTAAAACCATTTCCACCAAAAATTGCAGATATTTTTTTAAATTTTCTTAACACAAAAACAGTGACCCCGGTCATGCCGAACTAGCGACATTCTGGACAGGCCTAAAAAACATTTTAAAACAATTTTCACAAAAAATTGCAGATTTCTATTTTGTCCCGAAAAACGATGACCCCGGTCATGCCGAACTATCGACATTCTGGACAGGCCTAAAAAACATTTTAAAACCATTTTCACAAAAATTGCAGATATTTTTTTTCATTTTCGTGACACAAAAACAGTGACTCCGATCATGCCGAACTAGCGACATTTTGGACAGGCCTAAAAAACATTTTAAAAACATTTTCACAAAAATTGCAGATTTCTATTTTGTCCCTAAAAACGATGACTCCGATCATGCCGAAAAGCGACATTCTGGACAGGCCTAAAAAAACATTTTAAAACCATTTTCACCAAAAATTGCAGATATTTTTTTTAAATTTTCTTAACACAAAAACAGTGACCCCGGTCATGCCGAACTAGCGACATTCTGGACAGGCCTAAAAAACATTTTAAAACCATTTTTACAAAAAATTGCAGATTTCTATTTTGTCCCTAAAAACGATGACTCCGATCATGCCGAAAAAGCGACATTCTGGACAGGCCTAAAAAAAATTTAAAACCATTTTCACAAAAAATTGCAGATTTCTATTTTGTCCCTAAAAACGATGATTCCGATCATGCCGAAAAAGCGACATTCTGGACAGGCCTAAAAAAAAAATGTCAAACCATTTTCACAAAAAATGGCAGATTTTTATTTTTCATTTTCGTGACACAAAAACAGTGACCCCGGTCATGCCGAACTAGCGACATTCTGGACAGGCCTACAATTTTTTTTTTAAACCATTTCCACAAAAAATTGCAGTTTCTATTTTTGTCACCAAAAACGATGACTCCGATCATTCCGAACTAGCGACATTTTGGACAGGCCTAAAAAAAAACATTTTAGAACAATTTTCACAAAAAAAGCTCAGATTTTTTTTTTTCTTTTTATGACATAAAAACAGTGACCCAGGACATGCCGAACTATCGACATTCTGGACAGGCCTAAAAAAACATTTCAAAACCATTTTCACAAAAAATTGCAGATTTCTATATTGTCCCTAAAAACGATGACTCCGATCATGCCGAAAAAGCGACATTCTGGACAGGCCTAAAAAAAACATTTTAAAACCATTTTCACCAAAAATTGCAGATATTTTTTTTAAATTTTCTTAACACAAAAACAGTGACCCCGGTCATGCCGAACTAGCGACATTCTGGACAGGCCTAAAAAAACATTTTAAAACCATTTCACAAAAAATTGCAGATTTCTATTTTGTCCCGAAAAACGATGACCCCGATCATGCCGAACTAGCGACATTCTGGACAGGCCTAAAAGTTTTTTTAAACCATTTCCACAAAAATTGCAGTTTCTATTTTTGTCACCAAAACGATTACTCCGATCATGCCGAACTAGCGACATTTTGGACAGGCCTAAAAAAAACATTTTTAGAACCATTTTCACAAAAAAGCTCAGATTTTTTTTTCATTTTCGTGACACAAAAACAGAGACCCCGGTCATGCCGAACTAGCGACATTCTGGACAGGCCTAAAAAAAAATTGTAAAACCATTTTCACAAAAAAATTGCAGATTTCTATTTTGTCCCTAAAAACGATGATTCCGATCATGCCGAAAAAGCGACATTCTGGACAGGCCTAAAAAAAAATGTAAAACCATTTTCACAAAAAATTGCAGATTTCTATTTTGTCCCTAAAAACGATGATTCCGATCATGCCGAACTAGCGACATTCTGGACAGGCCTAAAAGTTTTTTTTAAACCATTTCCACAAAAAATTGCAGTTTCTATTTTTGTCACCAAAAACGATTACTCGATCATGCCGAACTAGCGACATTTTGGACAGGCCTAAAAAAACATTTTTAGAACCATTTTCACAAAAAAAGCTCAGATTTTTTTTTTCATTTTCGTGACACAAAAACAGAGACCCCGGTCACGCCCGAACTAGCGACATTCTGGACAGGCCTAAAAAAAATTGTAAAACCATTTTCACAAAAATTGCAGATTTCTATTTTGTCCCTAAAAACGATGATTCCGATCATGCCGAAAAAGCGACATTCTGGACAGGCCTAAAAAAAAATGTAAAACCATTTTCACAAAAAATTGCAGATATTTATTTTTCATTTTCGTGACACAAAAACAGTGACCCCGGTCATGCCGAACTATCGACATTCTGGACAGGAATAAAAAAAAACATTTTAAAACCATTTTCACAAAAAATTGCAGATATTTTTTTTTCATTTTCGTGACACAAAAACAGTGACCCCGGTCATGCCGAGTTAGCGACATTCTGGACAGGCCTAAAAATTTTTTTTTTAAACTATTTCCACAAAAAATTGCAGTTTCTATTTTTGTCACCAAAAACGATGACTCCGATCATGCCGAACTAGCGACATTTTGGACAGGCCTAAAAAAAAGCATTTTAGAACCATTTTCAAAAAAAAAGCTCAGAATTTTTTTCTTCATTTTTGACACAAAAACAGTGACCCCGGTCATGCCGAACTATCGACATTCTGGACAGGCCTAAAAAAACATTTTAAAACCATTTTCACAAAAAATTGCAGATTTCTATTTTGTCCCGAAAAACGATGACCCCGGTCATGCCGAACTATCGACATTCTGGACAGGCCTAAAAAAACATTTTAAAACCATTTTCACAAAAAATTGCAGATATTTTTTTTTCATTTTCGTGACACAAAAACAGTGACTCCGATCATGCCGAACTAGCGACATTTTGGACAGGCCTAAAAAACATTTTAAAAACATTTTCACAAAAAATTGCAGATTTCTATTTTGTCCCTAAAAACGAATACTCCGATCATGCCGAAAAAGCGACATTCTGGACAGGCCTAAAAAAAACATTTTAAAACCATTTTCACAAAAAATTGCAGATTTCTATTTTGTCCCGAAAAACGATGACCCCGATCATGCCGAACTAGCGACATTCTGGACAGGCCTAAAAGTTTTTTTTAAACCATTTCCACAAAAAATTGCAGTTTCTATTTTTGTCACCAAAAACGATTACTCGATCATGCCGAACTAGCGACATTTTGGACAGGCCTAAAAAAAACATTTTTAGAACCATTTTCACAAAAAAGCTCAGATTTTTTTTTTCATTTTCGTGACACAAAAACAGAGACCCCGGTCATGCCGAACTAGCGACATTCTGGACAGGCCTAAAAAAAATTGTAAAACCATTTTCACAAAAAATTGCAGATTTCTATTTTGTCCCTAAAAACGATGATTCCGATCATGCCGAAAAAGCGACATTCTGGACAGGCCTAAAAAAAAAATGTAAAACCATTTTCACAAAAAATTGCAGATATTTATTTTTCATTTTCGTGACACAAAAACAGTGACCCCGGTCATGCCGAACTATCGACATTCTGGACAGGCCTAAAAAAAAACATTTTAAAACCATTTTCACCAAAAATTGCAGATATTTTTTTTTCATTTTCGTGACACAAAAACAGTGACCCCGGTCATGCCGAACTAGCGACATTCTGGACAGGCCTAAAAAATTTTTTTTTTAACTATTTCCACAAAAAATTGCAGTTTCTATTTTTGTCACCAAAAACGATGACTCCGATCATGCCGAACTAGCGACATTTTGGACAGGCCTAAAAAAAAGCATTTTAGAACCATTTTCACAAAAAATTGCAGATTTCTATTTTGTCCCGAAAAACGATGACCCCGGTCATGCCGAACTATCGACATGCTGGACAGGCCTAAAAAAACATTTTAAAACCATTTTCACAAAAAATTGCAGATATTTTTTTTTCATTTTCGTGACACAAAAACAGTGACTCCGATCATGCCGAACTAGCGACATTTTGGACAGGCCTAAAAAACATTTTTAAAACATTTTCACAAAAAATTGCAGATTTCTATTTTGTCCCTAAAAACGATGACTCCGATCATGCCGAAAAAGCGACATTCTGGACAGGCCTAAAAAAAACATTTTAAAACCATTTTCACCAAAAATTGCTGATATTTTTTTTAAATTTTCTTAACACAAAAACAGTGACCCCGGTCATGCCGAACTAGCGACATTCTGGACAGGCCTAAAAAACATTTTAAAACAATTTTCACAAAAATTGCAGATTTCTATTTTGTCCCGAAAAACGATGACCCCGGTCATGCCGAACTATCGACATTCTGGACAGGCCTAAAAAACATTTTAAAACAATTTTCACAAAAAATTGCAGATTTCTATTTTGTCCCGAAAAACGATGACCCCGATCATGCCGAACTAGCGACATTCTGGACAGGCCTAAAAGTTTTTTTTAAACCATTTCCACAAAAAATTGCAGTTTCTATTTTTGTCACCAAAAACGATTACTCCGATCATGCCGAACTAGCGACATTTTGGACAGGTCTAAAAAAAAACATTTTTAGAACCATTTTCACAAAAAAAGCTCAGATTTTTTTTTTTCATTTTCGTGACACAAAAACAGAGACCCCGGTCATGCCGAACTAGCGACATTCTGGACAGGCCTAAAAAAAAATTGTAAAACCATTTTCACAAAAAATTGCAGATTTCTATTTTGTCCCTAAAAACGATGATTCCGATCATGCCGAAAAAGCGACATTCTGGACAGGCCTAAAAAAAAAATGTAAAACCATTTTCACAAAAAATTGCAGATATTTATTTTTCATTTTCGTGACACAAAAACAGTGACCCCGGTCATGCCGAACTATCGACATTCTGGACAGGCCTAAAAAAAAACATTTTAAAACCATTTTCACAAAAAATTGCAGATATTTTTTTTCATTTTCGTGAAACAAAAACAGTGACCCCGGTCATGCCGAACTAGCGACATTCTGGACAGGCCTAAAAATTTTTTTTTAAACTATTTCCACAAAAAATTGCAGTTTCTATTTTTGTCACCAAAAACGATGACTCCGATCATGCCGAACTAGCGACATTTTGGACAGGCCTAAAAAAAAGCATTTTAGAACCATTTTCACAAAAATTGCAGATTTCTATTTTGTCCCGAAAAACGATGACCCCGGTCATGCCGAACTATCGACATGCTGGACAGGCCTAAAAAACATTTTAAAACCATTTTCACAAAAATTGCAGATATTTTTTTCATTTTCGTGACACAAAAACAGTGACTCCGATCATGCCGAACTAGCGACATTTTGGACAGGCCTAAAAACATTTTAAAAACATTTTCACAAAAAATTGCAGATTTCTATTTTGTCCCTAAAAGCGATGACTCCGATCATGCCGAAAAAGCGACATTCTGGACAGGCCTAAAAAAACATTTTAAAACCATTTTCACCAAAAATTGCAGATATTTTTTTAAATTTTCTTAACACAAAAACAGTGACCCCGGTCATGCCGAACTAGCGACATTCTGGACAGGCCTAAAAAACATTTTAAAACAATTTTCACAAAAAATTGCAGATTTCTATTTTGTCCCGAAAAACTATAACCCCGGTCATGCCGAACTATCGACATTCTGGACAGGCCTAAAAAACATTTTAAAACCATTTTCACAAAAATTGCAGATATTTTTTTTCATTTTCGTGACACAAAAACAGTGACTCCGATCATGCCGAACTAGCGACATTTTGGACAGGCCTAAAAACATTTTAAAAACATTTTCACAAAAATTGCAGATTTCTATTTTGTCCCTAAAAACGATGACTCCGATCATGCCGAAAAAGCGACATTCTGGACAGGCCTAAAAAAAACATTTTAAAACCATTTTCACAAAAAATTGCAGATATTTTTTTTAAATTTTCTTAACACAAAAACAGTGACCCCGGTCATGCCGAACTAGCGACATTCTGGACAGGCCTAAAAAACATTTTAAAACCATTTTCACAAAAAATTGCAGATTTCTATTTTGTCCCTAAAAACGATGATTCCGATCATGCCGAAAAGCGACATTCTGGACAGGCCTAAAAAAATGTAAAACCATTTTCACAAAAATGGCAGATTTTTATTTTTCATTTTCGTGACACAAAAACAGTGACCCCGGTCATGCCGAACTAGCGACATTCTGGACAGGCCTACAATTTTTTTTTTAAACCATTTCCACAAAAAATTGCAGTTTCTATTTTTGTCACCAAAAACGATGACTCCGATCATTCCGAACTAGCGACATTTTGGACAGGCCTAAAAAAAACATTTTAGAACAATTTTCACAAAAAAGCTCAGATTTTTTTTTTTTTTTATGACATAAAAACAGTGACCCAGGACATGCCGAACTATCGACATTCTGGACAGGCCTAAAAAACATTTCAAAACCATTTTCACAAAAATTGCAGATTTCTATATTGTCCCTAAAAACGATGACTCCGATCATGCCGAAAAAGCGACATTCTGGACAGGCCTAAAAAAAACATTTTAAAACCATTTTCACCAAAAATTGCAGATATTTTTTTAAAATTTTCTTAACACAAAAACAGTGACCCCGGTCATGCCGAACTAGCGACATTCTGGACAGGCCTAAAAAAACATTTTAAAACCATTTTCACAAAAAATTGCAGATTTCTATTTTGTCCCGAAAAACGATGACCCCGATCATGCCGAACTAGCGACATTCTGGACAGGCCTAAAAGTTTTTTTAAACCATTTCCACAAAAATTGCAGTTTCTATTTTTGTCACCAAAACGATGACTCCGATCATTCCGAACTAGCGACATTTTGGACAGGCCTAAAAAAAAACATTTTAGAACAATTTTCACAAAAAAAGCTCAGATTTTTTTTTTTCTTTTTATGACATAAAAACAGTGACCCAGGACATGCCGAACTATCGACATTCTGGACAGGCCTAAAAAAACATTTCAAAACCATTTTCACAAAAAATTGCAGATTTCTATATTGTCCCTAAAAACGATGACTCCGATCATGCCGAAAAAGCGACATTCTGGACAGGCCTAAAAAAAACATTTTAAAACCATTTTCACCAAAAATTGCAGATATTTTTTTAAAATTTTCTTAACACAAAAACAGTGACCCCGGTCATGCCGAACTAGCGACATTCTGGACAGGCCTAAAAAAACATTTTAAAACCATTTTCACAAAAAATTGCAGATTTCTATTTTGTCCCGAAAAACGATGACCCCGATCATGCCGAACTAGCGACATTCTGGACAGGCCTAAAAGTTTTTTTTAAACCATTTCCACAAAAATTGCAGTTTCTATTTTTGTCACCAAAAACGATTACTCCGATCATGCCGAACTAGCGACATTTTGGACAGGCCTAAAAAAAACATTTTTAGAACCATTTTCACAAAAAAGCTCCGATTTTTTTTTTTCATTTTCGTGACACAAAAACAGAGACCCCGGTCATGCCGAACTAGCGACATTCTGGACAGGCCTAAAAAAAAATTGTAAAACCATTTTCACAAAAAATTGCAGATTTCTATTTTGTCCCTAAAAACGATGATTCCGATCATGCCGAAAAAGCGACATTCTGGACAGGCCTAAAAAAAAATGTAAAACCATTTTCACAAAAAATTGCAGATTTCTATTTTGTCCCTAAAAACGATGATTCCGATCATGCCGAACTAGCGACATTCTGGACAGGCCTAAAAGTTTTTTTTAAACCATTTCCACAAAAATTGCAGTTTCTATTTTTGTCACCAAAAACGATTACTCCGATCATGCCGAACTAGCGACATTTTGGACAGGCCTAAAAAAAAACATTTTTAGAACCATTTTCACAAAAAAGCTCAGATTTTTTTTTCATTTTCGTGACACAAAAACAGAGACCCCGGTCATGCCGAACTAGCGACATTCTGGACAGGCCTAAAAAAAATTGTAAAACCATTTTCACAAAAATTGCAGATTTCTATTTTGTCCCTAAAAACGATGATTCCGATCATGCCGAAAAGCGACATTCTGGACAGGCCAAAAAAAAATGTAAAACCATTTTCACAAAAAATTGCAGATATTTATTTTTCATTTTCGTGACACAAAAACAGTGACCCCGGTCATGCCGAACTATCGACATTCTGGACAGGCCTAAAAAAAACATTTTAAAACCATTTTCACAAAAAATTGCAGATATTTTTTTTCATTTTCGTGACACAAAAACAGTGACCCCGGTCATGCCGAGTTAGCGACATTCTGGACAGGCCTAAAAATTTTTTTTTAACTATTTCCACAAAAATTGCAGTTTCTATTTTTGTCACCAAAAACGATGACTCCGATCATGCCGAACTAGCGACATTTTGGACAGGCCTAAAAAAAAGCATTTTAGAACCATTTTCAAAAAAAAGCTCAGAATTTTTTTTTCATTTTTTGACACAAAAACAGTGACCCCGGTCATGCCGAACTATCGACATTCTGGACAGGCCTAAAAAAACATTTTAAAACCATTTTCACAAAAAATTGCAGATTTCTATTTTGTCCCGAAAAACGATGACCCCGGTCATGCCGAACTATCGACATTCTGGACAGGCCTAAAAAAACATTTTAAAACCATTTTCACAAAAAATTGCAGATATTTTTTTTTCATTTTCGTGACACAAAAACAGTGACTCCGATCATGCCGAACTAGCGACATTTTGGACAGGCCTAAAAAACATTTTAAAAACATTTTCACAAAAAATTGCAGATTTCTATTTTGTCCCTAAAAACGAATACTCCGATCATGCCGAACTAGCGACATTCTGGACAGGCCTAAAAAAACATTTTAAAACCATTTTCACAAAAAATTGCAGATATTTTTTTTTCATTTTCGTGACACAAAAACAGTGACTCCGATCATGCCGAACTAGCGACATTTTGGACAGGCCTAAAAAACATTTTAAAAACATTTTCACAAAAAATTGCAGATTTCTATTTTGTCCCTAAAAACGATGACTCCGATCATGCCGAAAAAGCGACATTCTGGACAGGCCTAAAAAAAACATTTTAAAACCATTTTCACCAAAAATTGCAGAATTTTTTTTTTAAATTTTCTTAACACAAAAACAGTGACCCCGGTCATGCCGAACTAGCGACATTCTGGACAGGCCTAAAAAACATTTTAAAACAATTTTCACAAAAAATTGCAGATTTCTATTTTGTCCCGAAAAACGATGACCCCGGTCATGCCGCACTATCGACATTCTGGACAGGCCTAAAAAAACATTTTAAAACCATTTTCACAAAAAATTGCAGATATTTTTTTTTCATTTTCGTGACACAAAAACAGTGACTCCGATCATGCCGAACTAGCGACATTTTGGACAGGCCTAAAAAACATTTTAAAAACATTTTCACAAAAAATTGCAGATTTCTATTTTGTCCCTAAAAACGATGACTCCGATCATGCCGAAAAAGCGACATTCTGGACAGGCCTAAAAAAAACATTTTAAAACCATTTTCACCAAAAATTGCAGATATTTTTTTTAAATTTTCTTAACACAAAAACAGTGACCCCGGTCATGCCGAACTAGCGACATTCTGGACAGGCCTAAAAAAACATTTTAAAACCATTTTCACAAAAAATTGCAGATTTCTATTTTGTCCCTAAAAACGATGACTCCGATCATGCCGAAAAAGCGACATTCTGGACAGGCCTAAAAAAAAATTTTAAAACCATTTTCACAAAAAATTGCAGATTTCTATTTTGTCCCTAAAAACGATGATTCCGATCATGCCGAAAAAGCGACATTCTGGACAGGCCTAAAAAAAAATTTAAAACCATTTTCACAAAAAATGGCAGATTTTTATTTTTCATTTTCGTGACACAAAAACAGTGACCCCGGTCATGCCGAACTAGCGACATTCTGGACAGGCCTACATTTTTTTTTTTAAACCATTTCCACAAAAAATTGCAGTTTCTATTTTTGTCACCAAAAACGATGACTCCGATCATTCCGAACTAGCGACATTTTGGACAGGCCTAAAAAAACATTTTTAGAACCATTTTCACAAAAAAGCTCAGATTTTTTTTTTTCATTTTCGTGACACAAAAACAGAGACCCCGGTCATGCCGAACTAGCGACATTCTGGACAGGCCTAAAAAAAAATTGTAAAACCATTTTCACAAAAAATTGCAGATTTCTATTTTGTCCCTAAAAACGATGATTCCGATCATGCCGAAAAAGTGACATTCTGGACAGGCCTAAAAAAAAATGTAAAACCATTTTCACAAAAAATTGCAGATATTTATTTTTCATTTTCGTGACACAAAAACAGTGACCCCGGTCATGCCGAACTATCGACATTCTGGACAGGCCTAAAAAAAAACATTTTAAAACCATTTTCACAAAAAATTGCAGATATTTTTTTTTCATTTTCGTGACACAAAAACAGTGACCCCGGTCATGCCGAACTAGCGACATTCTGGACAGGCCTAAAAAATTTTTTTTTAAACTATTTCCACAAAAATTGCAGTTTCTATTTTTGTCACCAAAAACGATGACTCCGATCATGCCGAACTAGCGACATTTTGGACAGGCCTAAAAAAAAGCATTTTAGAACCATTTTCACAAAAAATTGCAGATTTCTATTTTGTCTTGAAAAACGATGACCCCGGTCATGCCGAACTATCGACATGCTGGACAGGCCTAAAAAAACATTTTAAAACCATTTTCACAAAAAATTGCAGATATTTTTTTTTCATTTTCGTGACACAAAAACAGTGACTCCGATCATGCCGAACTAGCGACATTTTGGACAGGCCTAAAAAACATTTTAAAAACATTTTCACAAAAAATTGCAGATTTCTATTTTGTCCCTAAAAACGATGACTTTGATCATGCCGAAAAAGCGACATTCTGGACAGGCCTAAAAAAAACATTTTAAAACCATTTTCACCAAAAATTGCAGATATTTTTTTTACATTTTCTTAACACAAAAACAGTGACCCCGGTCATGCCGAACTAGCGACATTCTGGACAGGCCTAAAAAAACATTTTAAAACAATTTTCACAAAAAATTGCAGATTTCTATTTTGTCCCGAAAAACGATGACCCCGGTCATGCCGAACTATCGACATTCTGGACAGGCCTAAAAAAACATTTTAAAACCATTTTCACAAAAATTGCAGATATTTTTTTTTCATTTTCGTGACACAAAAACAGTGACTCCGATCATGCCGAACTAGCGACATTTTGGACAGGCCTAAAAAACATTTTAAAAACATTTTCACAAAAAATTGCAGATTTCTATTTTGTCCCTAAAAACGATGACTCCGATCATGCCGAAAAAGCGACATTCTGGACAGGCCTAAAAAAAACATTTTAAAACCATTTTCACCAAAAATTGCAGATATTTTTTTTAAATTTTCTTAACACAAAAACAGTGACCCCGGTCATGCCGAACTAGCGACATTCTGGACAGGCCTAAAAAAACATTTTAAAACCATTTTCACAAAAAATTGCAGATTTCTATTTTGTCCCTAAAAACGATGACTCCGATCATGCCGAAAAAGCGACATTCTGGACAGGCCTAAAAAAAATTTTTAAAACCATTTTCACAAAAAATTGCAGATTTCTATTTTGTCCCTAAAAACGATGATTCCGATCATGCCGAAAAAGCGACATTCTGGACAGGCCTAAAAAAAAAATGTAAAACCATTTTCACAAAAAATGGCAGATTTTTATTTTTCATTTTCGTGACACAAAAACAGTGACCCCGGTCATGCCGAACTAGCGACATTCTGGACAGGCCTACAATTTTTTTTTAAACCATTTCCACAAAAATTGCAGTTTCTATTTTTGTCACCAAAAACGATGACTCCGATCATTCCGAACTAGCGACATTTTGGACAGGCCTAAAAAAAAACATTTTAGAACAATTTTCACAAAAAAGCTCAGATTTTTTTTTCTTTTTATGACATAAAAACAGTGACCCAGGACATGCCGAACTATCGACATTCTGGACAGGCCTAAAAAAACATTTCAAAACCATTTTCACAAAAATTGCAGATTTCTATATTGTCCCTAAAAACGATGACTCCGATCATGCTGAAAAAGTGACATTCTGTACAGGCCTAAAAAAACATTTTAAAACCATTTTCACAAAAAATTGCAGATATTTTTTTCATTTTCTTGACACAAAAACAGTGACCCCGGTCATGCCGAACTAGCGACATTCTGGACAGGCCTAAAAAACATTTAAAAACCATTTTCACAAAAAATTGCAGATTTCTATTTTGTCCCTAAAACGATGACTCCGATCATGCCGAAAAAGCGACATTCTGGACAGGCCTAAAAAAAACATTTTAAAACCATTTTCACAAAAAATTGCAGATATTTTTTTTCATTTTCTTGACACAAAAACAGTGACCCTGGTCATGCCGAACTAGCGACATTCTGGACAGGCATAAAAAACATTTTAAAACCATTTTCATTTTCGTGACACAAAAACAGTGACCCCGGTCATGCCGAACTAGCGACATTCTGGACAGGCCTAAAAGTTTTTTTAAACCATTTCCACAAAAATTGCAGTTTCTATTTTTGTCACCAAAAACGATTACTCCGATCATGCCGAACTAGCGACATTTTGGACAGGCCTAAAAAAAACATTTTAGAACCATTTTCACAAAAAAGCTCAGATTTTTTTTTTCATTTTCGTGACACAAAAACAGAGACCCCGGTCATGCCGTACTAGCGACATTCTGGACAGGCCTAAAAAAAACATTTTAAAACCATTTTAACAAAAAATTGCAGATTTCTATTTTGTCCCTAAAAACGATGATTCCGATCATGCCGAACTAGCGACATTCTGGACAGGCCTAAAAGTTTTTTTTAAACCATTTCCACAAAAAATTGCAGTTTCTATTTTTGTCACCAAAAACGATTACTCGATCATGCCGAACTAGCGACATTTTGGACAGGCCTAAAAAAACATTTTTAGAACCATTTTCACAAAAAAGCTCAGATTTTTTTTTTCATTTTCGTGACACATAAACAGAGACCCCGGTCATGCCGAACTAGCGACATTCTGGACAGGCCTAAAAAAACATTTTAAAACCATTTTCACAAAAAATTGCAGATTTCTATTTTGTCCCTAAAAACGATGACTCAGATCATGCCGAAAAAGTGACATTCTGGACAGGCCTAAAAAAAATTGTAAAACCATTTTCACAAAAAATTGCAGATTTCTATTTTGTCCCTAAAAACGATGATTCCGATCATGCCGAAAAAGCGACATTCTGGACAGGCCTAAAAAAAAAAAGTAAAACCATTTTCACAAAAAATTGCAGATATTTATTTTTCATTTTCGTGACACAAAAACAGTGACCCCGGTCATGCCGAACTATCGACATTCTGGACAGGCCTAAAAAAAACATTTTAAAACCATTTTCACAAAAAATTGCAGATATTTTTTTTCATTTTCGTGACACAAAAACAGTGACCCCGGTCATGCCGAACTAGCGACATTCTGGACAGGCCTAAAAAATTTTTTAAACTATTTCCACAAAAAATTGCAGTTTCTATTTTTGTCACCAAAAACGATGACTCCGATCATGCCGAACTAGCGACATTTTGGACAGGCCTAAAAAAAGCATTTTAGAACCATTTAAAAAAAAAGCTCAGAATTCTTTTTTCATTTTTTGACACAAAAACAGTGACCCCGGTCATGCCGAACTATCGACATTCTGGACAGGCCTAAAAAAACATTTTAAAACCATTTTCACAAAAAATTGCAGATTTCTATTTTGTCCCGAAAAACGATGACCCCGGTCATGCCGAACTATCGACATTCTGGACAGGCCTAAAAAAACATTTTAAAACCATTTTCACAAAAAATTGCAGATATTTTTTTTTCATTTTCGTGACACAAAAACAGTGACTCCGATCATGCCGAACTAGCGACATTTTGGACAAGCCTAAAAAACATTTTAAAAACATTTTCACAAAAAATTGCAGATTTCTATTTTGTCCCTAAAAACGATGACTCCGATCATGCCGAAAAAGCGACATTCTGGACAGGCCTAAAAAAACATTTTAAAACCATTTTCACCAAAAATTGCAGATATTTTTTTTAAATTTTCTTAACACAAAAACAGTGACCCCGGTCATGCCGAACTAGCGACATTCTGGACAGGCCTAAAAAAACATTTTAAAACCATTTTCACAAAAAATTGCAGATTTCTATTTTGTCCCGAAAAACGATGACCCCGGTCATGCCGAACTATCGACATTCTGGACAGGCCTAAAAAAACATTTTAAAACCACTTTCACACAAAATTGCAGATATTTTTTTTTCATTTTCGTGACACAAAAACAGTGACTCCGATCATGCCGAAAAAGCGACATTCTGGACAGGCCTAAAAAAAAAATGTAAAACCATTTTCACAAAAAATGGCAGATTTTTATTTTTCATTTTCGTGACACAAAAACAGTGACCCCGGTCATGCCGACTAGCGACATTCTGGACAGGCCTACAATTTTTTTTAAACCATTTCCACAAAAATTGCAGATTTCTATTTTTGTCACCAAAAACGATGACTCCGATCATTCCGAACTAGCGACATTTTGGACAGGCCTAAAAAAAAACATTTTAGAACAATTTTCACAAAAAAAGCTCAGATTTTTTTCTTTTCTTTTTATGACATAAAAACAGTGACCCAGGACATGCCGAACTATCGACATTCTGGACAGGCCTAAAAAAACATTTCAAAACCATTTTCACAAAAAATTGCAGATTTCTATATTGTCCCTAAAAACGATGACTCCGATCATGCTGAAAAAGTGACATTCTGTACAGGCCTAAAAAAAACATTTTAAAACCATTTTCACAAAAAATTGCAGATATTTTTTTTTCATTTTCTTGACACAAAAACAGTGACTCCGGTCATGCCGAACTAGCGACATTCTGGACAGGCCTAAAAAAACATTTAAAAACCATTTTCACAAAAAATTGCAGATTTCTATTTTGTCCCTAAAAACGATGACTCCGATCATGCCGAAAAAGCGACATTCTGGACAGGCCTAAAAAAACATTTTAAAACCATTTTCACAAAAAATTGCAGATATTTATTTTTCATTTTCGTGACACAAAAACAGTGACCCCGGTCATGCCGAACTATCGACATTCTGGACAGGCCTAAAAAAAAACATTTTAAAACCATTTTCACAAAAAATTGCAGATATTTTTTTTCATTTTCGTGAAACAAAAACAGTGACCCCGGTCATGCCGAACTAGCGACATTCTGGACAGGCCTAAAAAATTTTTTTTAAACTATTTCCACAAAAAATTGCAGTTTCTATTTTTGTCACCAAAAACGATGACTCCGATCATGCCGAACTAGCGACATTTTGGACAGGCCTAAAAAAAAGCATTTTAGAACCATTTAAAAAAAAAAAGCTCAGAATTCTTTTTTTCATTTTTTGACACAAAAACAGTGACCCCGGTCATGCCGAACTATCGACATGCTGGACAGGCCTAAAAAAACATTTTAAAACCATTTTCACAAAAAATTGCAGATTTCTATTTTGTCCCGAAAAACGATGACCCCGGTCATGCCGAACTATCGACATTCTGGACAGGCCTAAAAAACATTTTAAAACCATTTTCACAAAAAATTGCAGATATTTTTTTTTCATTTTCGTGACACAAAAACAGTGACTCCGATCATGCCGAACTAGCGACATTTTGGACAAGCCTAAAAAACATTTTAAAAACATTTTCACAAAAAATTGCAGATTTCTATTTTGTCCCTAAAAACGATGACTCCGATCATGCCGAAAAAGCGACATTCTGGACAGGCCTAAAAAAAACATTTTAAAACCATTTTCACCAAAAATTGCAGATATTTTTTTTTAAATTTTCTTAACACAAAAACAGTGACCCCGGTCATGCCGAACTAGCGACATTCTGGACAGGCCTAAAAAAACATTTTAAAACCATTTTCACAAAAAATTGCAGATTTCTATTTTGTCCCGAAAAACGATGACCCCGGTCATGCCGAACTATCGACATTCTGGACAGGCCTAAAAAAACATTTTAAAACCACTTTCACACAAAATTGCAGATATTTTTTTTTCATTTTCGTGACACAAAAACAGTGACTCCGATCATGCCGAAAAAGCGACATTCTGGACAGGCCTAAAAAAAAAATGTAAAACCATTTTCACAAAAAATGGCAGATTTTTATTTTTCATTTTCGTGACACAAAAACAGTGACCCCGGTCATGCCGACTAGCGACATTCTGGACAGGCCTACAATTTTTTTTTTAAACCATTTCCACAAAAAATTGCAGATTTCTATTTTTGTCACCAAAAACGATGACTCCGATCATTCCGAACTAGCGACATTTTGGACAGGCCTAAAAAAAACATTTTAGAACAATTTTCACAAAAAAGCTCAGATTTTTTCTTTTCTTTTATGACATAAAAACAGTGACCCAGGACATGCCGAACTATCGACATTCTGGACAGGCCTAAAAAACATTTCAAAACCATTTTCACAAAAAATTGCAGATTTCTATATTGTCCCTAAAAACGATGACTCCGATCATGCTGAAAAAGTGACATTCTGTACAGGCCTAAAAAAACATTTTAAAACCATTTTCACAAAAAATTGCAGATATTTTTTTCATTTTCTTGACACAAAAACAGTGACTCCGGTCATGCCGAACTAGCGACATTCTGGACAGGCCTAAAAAACATTTAAAACCATTTTCACAAAAAATTGCAGATTTCTATTTTGTCCCTAAAAACGATGACTCCGATCATGCCGAAAAAGCGACATTCTGGACAGGCCTAAAAAAAACATTTTAAAACCATTTTCACAAAAAATTGCAGATATTTATTTTTCATTTTCGTGACACAAAAACAGTGACCCCGGTCATGCCGAACTATCGACATTCTGGACAGGCCTAAAAAAAACATTTTAAAACCATTTTCACAAAAAATTGCAGATATTTTTTTCATTTTCGTGAAACAAAAACAGTGACCCCGGTCATGCCGAACTAGCGACATTCTGGACAGGCCTAAAAAAATTTTTTAAACTATTTCCACAAAAATTGCAGTTTCTATTTTTGTCACCAAAAACGATGACTCCGATCATGCCGAACTAGCGACATTTTGGACAGGCCTAAAAAAAGCATTTTAGAACCATTTAAAAAAAAAAGCTCAGAATTCTTTTTTTCATTTTTTGACACAAAAACAGTGACCCCGGTCATGCCGAACTATCGACATTCTGGACAGGCCTAAAAAACATTTTAAAACCATTTTCACAAAAATTGCAGAT
Source organism: Salmo salar (assembly GCF_905237065.1). Classification (NCBI taxonomy): domain Eukaryota; kingdom Metazoa; phylum Chordata; class Actinopteri; order Salmoniformes; family Salmonidae; genus Salmo; species Salmo salar. Next base: position 60,612 of record NW_025547731.1, read on the forward strand.
TTCTATTTTGTCCCTAAAAACGATGACTCCGATCATGCCGAAAAAGCGACATTCTGGACAGGCCTAAAAAAAAATGTAAAACCATTTTCACAAAAATGGCAGATTTTTATTTTTCATTTTCGTGACACAAAACAGTGACCCCGGTCATGCCGACTAGCGACATTCTGGACAGGCCTACAATTTTTTTTTAAACCATTTCCACAAAAATTGCAGATTTCTATTTTTGTCACCAAAAACGATGACTCCGATCATTCCGAACTAGCGACATTTTGGACAGGCCTAAAAAAAACATTTTAGAACAATTTTCACAAAAAAGCTCAGATTTTTTCTTTTCTTTTTATGACATAAAAACAGTGACCCAGGACATGCCGAACTATCGACATTCTGGACAGGCCTAAAAAAACATTTCAAAACCATTTTCACAAAAAATTGCAGATTTCTATATTGTCCCTAAAAACGATGACTCCGATCATGCTGAAAAAGTGACATTCTGTACAGGCCTAAAAAAAACATTTTAAAACCATTTTCACAAAAAATTGCAGATATTTTTTTTTCATTTTCTTGACACAAAAACAGTGACCCCGGTCATGCCGAACTAGCGACATTCTGGACAGGCCTAAAAAAACATTTAAAAACCATTTTCACAAAAAATTGCAGATTTCTATTTTGTCCCTAAAAACGATGACTCCGATCATGCCGAAAAAGCGACATTCTGGACAGGCCTAAAAAAAAACATTTTAAAACCATTTTCACAAAAAATTGCAGATATTTTTTTTTCATTTTCTTGACACAAAAACAGTGACCCTGGTCATGCCGAACTAGCGACATTCTGGACAGGCATAAAAAAACATTTTAAAACCATTTTCATTTTCGTGACACAAAAACAGTGACCCCGGTCATGCCGAACTAGCGACATTCTGGACAGGCCTAAAAGTTTTTTTAAACCATTTCCACAAAAATTGCAGTTTCTATTTTTGTCACCAAAAACGATTACTCCGATCATGCCGAACTAGCGACATTTTGGACAGGCCTAAAAAAAACATTTTTAGAACCATTTTCACAAAAAAGCTCAGATTTTTTTTTTCATTTTCGTGACACATAAACAGAGACCCGGTCATGCCGAACTAGCGACATTCTGGACAGGCCTAAAAAAAAACATTTTAAAACCATTTTCACAAAAAATTGCAGATTTCTATTTTGTCCCTAAAAACGATGACTCAGATCATGCCGAAAAAGTGACATTCTGGACAGGCCTAAAAAAAATTGTAAAACCATTTTCACAAAAAATTGCAGATTTCTATTTTGTCCCTAAAAGCGATGATTCCGATCATGCCGAAAAAGCGACATTCTGGACAGGCCTAAAAAAAAAAGTAAAACCATTTTCACAAAAATTGCAGATATTTATTTTTCATTTTCGTGACACAAAAACAGTGACCCCGGTCATGCCGAACTATCGACATTCTGGACAGGCCTAAAAAAAAACATTTTAAAACCATTTTCACAAAAATTGCAGATATTTTTTTTCATTTTCGTGACACAAAAACAGTGACCCCGGTCATGCCGAACTAGCGACATTCTGGACAGGCCTAAAAAAAATTTTTTAAACTATTTCCACAAAAATTGCAGTTTCTATTTTTGTCACCAAAAACGATGACTCCGATCATGCCGAACTAGCGACATTTTGGACAGGCCTAAAAAAAAGCATTTTAGAACCATTTAAAAAAAAAAGCTCAGAATTCTTTTTTCATTTTTTGACACAAAAACAGTGACCCGGTCATGCCGAACTATCGACATTCTGGACAGGCCTAAAAAACATTTTAAAACCATTTTCACAAAAATTGCAGATTTCTATTTTGTCCCGAAAAAACGATGACCCCGGTCATGCCGAACTATCGACATTCTGGACAGGCCTAAAAAAACATTTTAAAACCATTTTCACAAAAAATTGCAGATATTTTTTTTCATTTTCGTGACACAAAAACAGTGACTCCGATCATGCCGAACTAGCGACATTTTGGACAAGCCTAAAAAACATTTTAAAAACATTTTCACAAAAATTGCAGATTTCTATTTTGTCCCTAAAAACGATGACTCCGATCATGCCGAAAAAGCGACATTCTGGACAGGCCTAAAAAAAACATTTTAAAACCATTTTCACCAAAAATTGCAGATATTTTTTTTAAATTTTCTTAACACAAAAACAGTGACCCCGGTCATGCCGAACTAGCGACATTCTGGACAGGCCTAAAAAAACATTTTAAAACCATTTTCACAAAAATTGCAGATTTCTATTTTGTCCCGAAAAACGATGACCCCGGTCATGCCGAACTATCGACATTCTGGACAGGCCTAAAAAAACATTTTAAAACCATTTTCACAAAAAATTGCAGATATTTTTTTTTCATTTTCGTGACACAAAAACAGTGACTCCGATCATGCCGAACTAGCGACATTTTGGACAGGCCTAAAAAACATTTTAAAACCATTTTCATTTTCGTGACACAAAAACAGTGACCCCGGTCATGCCGAACTAGCGACATTCTGGACAGGCCTAAAAGTTTTTTTAAACCATTTCCACAAAAATTGCAGTTTCTATTTTTGTCACCAAAAACGATTACTCGATCATGCCGAACTAGCGACATTTTGGACAGGCCTAAAAAAAAACATTTTAGAACCATTTTCACAAAAAAGCTCAGATTTTTTTTTTCATTTTCGTGACACAAAAACAGAGACCCCGGTCATGCCGAACTAGCGACATTCTGGACAGGCCTAAAAAAACATTTTAAAACCATTTTCACAAAAATTGCAGATTTCTATTTTGTCCCTAAAAACGATGATTCCGATCATGCCGAAAAAGCGACATTCTGGACAGGCCTAAAAAACAACATTTTAAAACCATTTTCACAAAAAATTGCAGATATTTTTTTTTCATTTTCGTGACACAAAAACAGTGACTCCGATCATGCCGAACTAGCGACATTTTGGACAGGCCTAAAAACATTTTAAAAACATTTTCACAAAAAATTGCAGATTTCTATTTTGTCCCTAAAAACGATGACTCCGATCATGCCGAAAAAGCGACATTCTGGACAGGCCTAAAAAACATTTTAAAACCATTTTCACAAAAATTGCAGATTTCTATTTTGTCCCTAAAAACGATGATTCCGATCATGCCGAAAAAGCGACATTCTGGACAGGCCTAAAAAAAAAATGTAAAACCATTTTCACAAAAAATGGCAGATTTTTATTTTTCATTTTCGTGACACAAAAACAGTGACCCCGGTCATGCCGAACTAGCGACATTCTGGACAGGCCTAAAAGTTTTTTTTAAACCATTTCCACAAAAAATTGCAGTTTCTATTTTTGTCACCAAAAACGATTACTCCGATCATGCCGAACTAGCGACATTTTGGACAGGCCTAAAAAAAAACATTTTTAGAACCATTTTCACAAAAAAAGCTCAGATTTTTTTTTCATTTTCGTGACACATAAACAGAGACCCCGGTCATGCCGAACTAGCGACATTCTGGCCAGGCCTAAAAAAAACATTTTAAAACCATTTTCACAAAAATTGCAGATTTCTATTTTGTCCCTAAAAACGATGACTCCGATCATGCCGAAAAAGTGACATTCTGGACAGGCCTAAAAAAAATTGTAAAACCATTTTCACAAAAAATTGCAGATTTCTATTTTGTCCCTAAAAACGATGATTCCGATCATGCCGAAAAGCGACATTCTGGACAGGCCTAAAAAAAAATGTAAAACCATTTTCACAAAAAATTGCAGATATTTATTTTTCATTTTCGTGACACAAAAACAGTGACCCCGGTCATGCCGAACTATCGACATTCTGGACAGGCCTAAAAAAAAACATTTTAAAACCATTTTCACAAAAATTGCAGATATTTTTTTCATTTTCGTGAAACAAAAACAGTGACCCCGGTCATGCCGAACTAGCGACATTCTGGACAGGCCTAAAAATTTTTTTAAACTATTTCCACAAAAAATTGCAGTTTCTATTTTTGTCACCAAAAACGATGACTCCGATCATGCCGAACTAGCGACATTTTGGACAGGCCTAAAAAAAAGCATTTTAGAACCATTTAAAAAAAAAAAGCTCAGAATTCTTTTTTCATTTTTTGACACAAAAACAGTGACCCCGGTCATGCCGAACTATCGACATTCTGGACAGGCCTAAAAAAACATTTTAAAACCATTTTCACAAAAATTGCAGATTTCTATTTTGTCCCTAAAAACGATGACTCCGATCATGCCGAAAAAGCGACATTCTGGACAGGCCTAAAAAAAATGTAAAACCATTTTCACAAAAAATGGCAGATTTTTATTTTTCATTTTCGTGACACAAAAACAGTGACCCCGGTCATGCCGACTAGCGACATTCTGGACAGGCCTACAATTTTTTTTTAAACCATTTCCACAAAAATTGCAGATTTCTATATTGTCCCTAAAAACGATGACTCCGATCATGCTGAAAAAGTGACATTCTGTACAGGCCTAAAAAAAACATTTTAAAACCATTTTCACAAAAATTGCAGATATTTTTTTTCATTTTCTTGACACAAAAACAGTGACCCCGGTCATGCCGAACTAGCGACATTCTGGACAGGCCTAAAAAACATTTAAAAACCATTTTCACAAAAAATTGCAGATTTCTATTTTGTCCCTAAAAACGATGACTCCGATCATGCCGAAAAAGCGACATTCTGGACAGGCCTAAAAAAACATTTTAAAACCATTTTCACAAAAAATTGCAGATATTTTTTTCATTTTCTTGACACAAAAACAGTGACCCTGGTCATGCCGAACTAGCGACATTCTGGACAGGCATAAAAAACATTTTAAAACCATTTTCATTTTCGTGACACAAAAACAGTGACCCCGGTCATGCCGAACTAGCGACATTCTGGACAGGCCTAAAAGTTTTTTTTAAACCATTTCCACAAAAATTGCAGTTTCTATTTTTGTCACCAAAACGATTACTCCGATCATGCCGAACTAGCGACATTTTGGACAGGCCTAAAAAAAAACATTTTAGAACCATTTTCACAAAAAAAGCTCAGATTTTTTTTTTTTCATTTTCGTGACACAAAAACAGAGACCCCGGTCATGCCGAACTAGCGACATTCTGGACAGGCCTAAAAAAACATTTTAAAACCATTTTCACAAAAATTGCAGATTTCTATTTTGTCCCTAAAAACGATGACTCCGATCATGCCGAAAAAGTGACATTCTGGACAGGCCTAAAAAAAAATTGTAAAACCATTTTCACAAAAAATTGCAGATTTCTATTTTGTCCCTAAAAACGATGATTCCGATCATGCCGAAAAGCGACATTCTGGACAGGCCTAAAAAAAAAACATTTTAAAACCATTTTCACAAAAAATTGCAGATATTTTTTTTTCATTTTCGTGACACAAAAACAGTGACCCCGGTCATGCCGAACTAGCGACATTCTGGACAGGCCTAAAATTTTTATTTTTTTACTATTTCCACAAAAAATTGCAGTTTCTATTTTTGTCACCAAAAACGATGACTCCGATCATGCCGAACTAGCGACATTTTGGACAGGCCTAAAAAAAGCATTTTAGAACCATTTTCAAAAAAAAGCTCAGAATTCTTTTTTTCATTTTTTGACACAAAAACAGTGACCCCGGTCATGCCGAACTATCGACATTCTGGACAGGCCTAAAAAAACATTTTAAAACCATTTTCACAAAAAATTGCAGATTTCTATTTTGTCCCGAAAAACGATGACCCCGGTCATGCCGAACTATCGACATTCTGGACAGGCCTAAAAAAACATTTTAAAACCATTTTCACAAAAAATTGCAGATATTTTTTTTCATTTTCGTGACACAAAAACAGTGACTCCGATCATGCCGAACTAGCGACATTTTGGACAGGCCTAAAAACATTTTAAAAACATTTTCACAAAAAATTGCAGATTTCTATTTTGTCCCTAAAAGCGATGACTCCGATCATGCCGAAAAAGCGACATTCTGGACAGGCCTAAAAAACATTTTAAAACCATTTTCACAAAAAATTGCAGATTTCTATTTTGTCCCTAAAAACGATGATTCCGATCATGCCGAAAAGCGACATTCTGGACAGGCCTAAAAAAAATGTAAAACCATTTTCACAAAAAATGGCAGATTTTTATTTTTCATTTTCGTGACACAAAAACAGTGACCCCGGTCATGCCGAACTAGCGACATTCTGGACAGGCCTAAAAGTTTTTTTAAACCATTTCCACAAAAATTGCAGTTTCTATTTTTGTCACCAAAAACGATACTCCGATCATGCCGAACTAGCGACATTTTGGACAGGCCTAAAAAAAACATTTTTAGAACCATTTTCACAAAAAAAGCTCAGATTTTTTTTTTCATTTTCGTGACACATAAACAGAGACCCCGGTCATGCCGAACTAGCGACATTCTGGACAGGCCTAAAAAAAACATTTTAAAACCATTTTCACAAAAAATTGCAGATTTCTATTTTGTCCCTAAAAACGATGACTCGATCATGCCGAAAAAGTGACATTCTGGACAGGCCTAAAAAAAATTGTAAAACCATTTTCACAAAAAATTGCAGATTTCTATTTTGTCCCTAAAAACGATGATTCCGATCATGCCGAAAAAGCGACATTCTGGACAGGCCTAAAAAAAAAATGTAAAACCATTTTCACTAAAAATTGCAGATATTTATTTTTCATTTTCGTGACACAAAAACAGTGACCCCGGTCATGCCGAACTATCGACATTCTGGACAGGCCTAAAAAAAAACATTTTAAAACCATTTTCACAAAAAATTGCAGATATTTTTTTTCATTTTCGTGAAACAAAAACAGTGACCCCGGTCATGCCGAACTAGCGACATTCTGGACAGGCCTAAAAAAATTTGTTTTAACTATTTCCACAAAAAATTGCAGTTTCTATTTTTGTCACCAAAAACGATGACTCCGATCATGCCGAACTAGCGACATTTTGGACAGGCCTAAAAAAAAGCATTTTAGAACCATTTAAAAAAAAAAAGCTCAGAATTCTTTTTTTCATTTTTTGACACAAAAACAGTGACCCCGGTCATGCCGAACTATCGACATTCTGGACAGGCCTAAAAAACATTTTAAAACCATTTTCACAAAAAATTGCAGATTTCTATTTTGTCCCGAAAAACGATGACCCCGGTCATGCCGAACTATCGACATTCTGGACAGGCCTAAAAAAACATTTTAAAACCATTTTCACAAAAAATTGCAGATATTTTTTTTTCATTTTCGTGACACAAAAACAGTGACTCCGATCATGCCGAACTAGCGACATTTTGGACAGGCCTAAAAAACATTTTAAAAACATTTTCACAAAAAATTGCAGATTTCTATTTTGTCCCTAAAAACGATGACTCCGATCATGCCGAAAAAGCGACATTCTGGACAGGCCTAAAAAAACATTTTAAAACCATTTTCACAAAAAATTGCAGATTTCTATTTTGTCCCTAAAAACGATGATTCCGATCATGCCGAAAAAGCGACATTCTGGACAGGCCTAAAAAAAAAATGTAAAACCATTTTCACAAAAAATGGCAGATTTTTATTTTTCATTTTCGTGACACAAAAACAGTGACCCCGGTCATGCCGAACTAGCGACATTCTGGACAGGCCTAAAAGTTTTTTTTAAACCATTTCCACAAAAATTGCAGTTTCTATTTTTGTCACCAAAAACGATTACTCGATCATGCCGAACTAGCGACATTTTGGACAGGCCTAAAAAAAACATTTTTAGAACCATTTTCACAAAAAAAGCTCAGATTTTTTTTTTTCATTTTCGTGACACAAAAACAGTGACCCCGGTCATGCCGAACTAGCGACATTCTGGACAGGCCTAAAAGTTTTTTTTAAACCATTTCCACAAAAAATTGCAGTTTCTATTTTTGTCACCAAAAACGATTACTCCGATCATGCCGAACTAGCGACATTTTGGACAGGCCTAAAAAAAACATTTTAAAACCATTTTCACAAAAAATTGCAGTTTCTATTTTTGTCACCAAAAACGATTACTCCGATCATGCCGAACTAGCGACATTTTGGACAGGCCTAAAAAAAAACATTTTTAGAACCATTTTCACAAAAAAGCTCAGATTTTTTTTTTCATTTTCGTGACACATAAACAGAGACCCGGTCATGCCGAACTAGCGACATTCTGGACAGGCCTAAAAAAACATTTTAAAACCATTTTCACAAAAATTGCAGATTTCTATTTTGTCCCTAAAAACGATGACTCCGATCATGCCGAAAAAGTGACATTCTGGACAGGCCTAAAAAAAATTGTAAAACCATTTTCACAAAAAATTGCAGATTTCTATTTTGTCCCTAAAAACGATGATTCCGATCATGCCGAAAAAGCGACATTCTGGACAGGCCTAAAAAAAAAATGTAAAACCATTTTCACAAAAATTGCAGATATTTATTTTTCATTTTCGTGACACAAAAACAGTGACCCCGGTCATGCCGAACTATCGACATTCTGGACAGGCCTAAAAAAAACATTTTAAAACCATTTTCACAAAAATTGCAGATATTTTTTTCATTTTCGTGAAACAAAAACAGTGACCCCGGTCATGCCGAACTAGCGACATTCTGGACAGGCCTAAAAATTTTTTTTTAAACTATTTCCACAAAAAATTGCAGTTTCTATTTTTGTCACCAAAAACGATGACTCCGATCATGCCGAACTAGCGACATTTTGGACAGGCCTAAAAAAAAGCATTTTAGAACCATTTAAAAAAAAAGCTCAGAATTCTTTTTTCATTTTTTGACACAAAAACAGTGACCCCGGTCATGCCGAACTATCGACATTCTGGACAGGCCTAAAAAACATTTTAAAACCATTTTCACAAAAATTGCAGATTTCTATTTTGTCCCTAAAAACGATGACTCCGGTCATGCCGAACAATCGACATTCTGGACAGGCCTAAAAAAACATTTTAAAACCATTTTCACCAAAAATTGCAGATATTTTTTTACATTTTCGTGACACAAAAACAGTGACCCGGTCATGCCGAACTAGCGACATTCTGGACAGGCCTAAAAAAACATTTTAAAAACATTTTCACTAAAAATTGCAGATTTCTATTTTGTCCCTAAAAACGATGACCCCGGTCATGCCGAACTATCGACATTCTGGACAGGCCTAAAAAAACATTTTAAAACCATTTTCACAAAAATTGCAGATATTTTTTTTCATTTTCGTGACACAAAAACAGTGACTCCGATCATGCCGAACTAGCAACATTTTGGACAGGCCTAAAAAACATTTTAAAAACATTTTCACAAAAAATTGCAGATTTCTATTTTGTCCCTAAAAACGATGATTCCGATCATGCCGAAAAAGCGACATTCTGGACAGGCCTAAAAAAAAAATGTAAAACCATTTTCACAAAAAATGGCAGATTTTTATTTTTCATTTTCGTGACACAAAAACAGTGACCCCGGTCATGCCGACTAGCGACATTCTGGACAGGCCTACAATTTTTTTTTTAAACCATTTCCACAAAAAATTGCAGTTTCTATTTTTGTCACCAAAAACGATGACTCCGATCATTCCGAACTAGCGACATTTTGGACAGGCCTAAAAAAAACATTTTTAGAACAATTTTCACAAAAAAGCTCAGATTTTTTTTTTTTTTTATGACATAAAAACAGTGACCCAGGACATGCCGAACTAGCGACATTCTGGACAGGCCTAAAAAAACATTTCAAAACCATTTTCACAAAAATTGCAGATTTCTATATTGTCCCTAAAAACGATGACTCCGATCATGCTGAAAAAGTGACATTCTGTACAGGCCTAAAAAAAACATTTTAAAACCATTTTCACAAAAAATTGCAGATATTTTTTTCATTTTCTTGACACAAAAACAGTGATCCCGGTCATGCCGAACTAGCGACATTCTGGACAGGCCTAAAAAAACATTTAAAAACCATTTTCACAAAAATTGCAGATTTCTATTTTGTGCCCTAAAAACGATGACTCCGATCATGCCGAAAAGCGACATTCTGGACAGGCCTAAAAAAACATTTTAAAACCATTTTCACAAAAAATTGCAGATATTTTTTTTCATTTTCTTGACACAAAAACAGTGACCCTGGTCATGCCGAACTAGCGACATTCTGGACAGGCCTAAAAAACATTTTAAAACCATTTTCATTTTCGTGACACAAAAACAGTGACCCCGGTCATGCCGAACTAGCGACATTCTGGACAGGCCTAAAAGTTTTTTTTAAACCATTTCCACAAAAAATTGCAGTTTCTATTTTTGTCACCAAAAACGATTACTCGATCATGCCGAACTAGCGACATTTTGGACAGGCCTAAAAACAAAACATTTTAGAACCATTTTCACAAAAAAAGCTCAGATTTTTTTTTTCATTTTCGTGACACAAAAACAGAGACCCCGGTCATGCCGAACTAGCGACATTCTGGACAGGCCTAAAAAAACATTTTAAAACCATTTTCACAAAAATTGCAGATTTCTATTTTGTCCCTAAAAACGATGACTCCGATCATGCCGAAAAAGTGACATTCTGGACAGGCCTAAAAAAAAATTGTAAAACCATTTTCACAAAAATTGCAGATTTCTATTTTGTCCCTAAAACGATGATTCCGATCATGCCGAAAAAGCGACATTCTGGACAGGCCTAAAAAATTTTTTAAAAACATTTTCACAAAAATTGCAGATATTTATTTTTCATTTTCGTGACACAAAAACAGTGACCCCGGTCATGCCGAACTATCGACATTCTGGACAGGCCTAAAAAAAACATTTTAAAACCATTTTCACAAAAATTGCAGTTTCTATTTTTGTCACCAAAAACGATGACTCCGATCATGCCGAACTAGCGACATTTTGGACAGGCCTAAAAAAAGCATTTTAGAACCATTTTCAAAAAAAAAGCTCAGAATTCTTTTTTCATTTTTTGACACAAAAACAGTGACCCGGTCATGCCGAACTATCGACATTCTGGACAGGCCTAAAAAAACATTTTAAAACCATTTTCACAAAAAATTGCAGATTTCTATTTTGTCCCGAAAACGATGACCCCGGTCATGCCGAACTATCGACATTCTGGACAGGCCTAAAAAAACATTTTAAAACCATTTTCACAAAAAATTGCAGATATTTTTTTTCATTTTCGTGACACAAAAACAGTGACTCCGATCATGCCGAACTAGCGACATTTTGGACAGGCCAAAAAACATTTTAAAAACATTTTCACAAAAATTGCAGATTTCTATTTTGTCCCTAAAAACGATGACTCCGATCATGCCGAAAAAGCGACATTCTGGACAGGCCTAAAAAACATTTTAAAACCATTTTCACAAAAAATTGCAGATTTCTATTTTGTCCCTAAAAACGATGATTCGATCATGCCGAAAAAGTGACATTCTGGACAGGCCTAAAAAAAATGTAAAACCATTTTCACAAAAAATGGCAGATTTTTATTTTTCATTTTCGTGACACAAAAACAGTGACCCCGGTCATGCCGAACTAGCGACATTCTGGACAGGCCTAAAAGTTTTTTTTAAACCATTTCCACAAAAATTGCAGTTTCTATTTTGTCACCAAAACGATTACTCGATCATGCCGAACTAGCGACATTTTGGACAGGCCTAAAAAAACATTTTAAAACCATTTTCACAAAAAATTGCAGATATTTTTTTTTCATTTTCTTGACACAAAAACAGTGACCCTGGTCATGCCGAACTAGCGACATTCTGGACAGGCATAAAAAAACATTTTAAAACCATTTTCATTTTCGTGACACAAAAACAGTGACCCCGGTCATGCCGAACTAGCGACATTCTGGACAGGCCTAAAAGTTTTTTTTAAACCATTTCCACAAAAAATTGCAGTTTCTATTTTTGTCACCAAAAACGATTACTCTGATCATGCCGAACTAGCGACATTTTGGACAGGCCTAAAAAAAACATTTTAGAACCATTTTCACAAAAAATTGCAGATTTTTTTTTCTTCATTTTCGTGACACAAAAACAGTGACCCCGATCATGCCGAACTATCAACATTCTGGACAGGCCTAAAAAAACATTTTAAAACCATTTTCACAAAAAATTGCAGTTTCTATTTTTGTCACCAAAAACGATGACTCCGATCATGCCGAACTAGCGACATTTTGGACAGGCCTAAAAAAAAGCATTTTAGAACCATTTTCAAAAAAAAAGCTCAGAATTCTTTTTTTCATTTTTTGACACAAAAACAGTGACCCCGGTCATGCCGAACTATCGACATTCTGGACAGGCCTAAAAAAACATTTTAAAACCATTTTCACAAAAAATTGCAGATTTCTATTTTGTCCCGAAAAACGATGACCCCGGTCATGCCGAACTATCGACATTCTGGACAGGCCTAAAAAAACATTTTAAAACCATTTTCACAAAAAATTGCAGATATTTTTTTTTCATTTTCGTGACACAAAAACAGTGACTCCGATCATGCCGAACTAGCGACATTTTGGACAGGCCAAAAAAACATTTTAAAAACATTTTCACAAAAAATTGCAGATTTCTATTTTGTCCCTAAAAACGATGACTCCGATCATGCCGAAAAAGCCGACATTCTGGACAGGCCTAAAAAACATTTTAAAACCATTTTCACAAAAAATTGCAGATTTCTATTTTGTCCCTAAAAACGATGATTCCGATCATGCCGAAAAAGCGACATTCTGGACAGGCCTAAAAAAAAAATGTAAAACCATTTTCACAAAAAATGGCAGATTTTTATTTTTCATTTTCGTGACACAAAAACAGTGACCCCGGTCATGCCGAACTAGCGACATTCTGGACAGGCCTAAAAGTTTTTTTAAACCATTTCCACAAAAAATTGCAGTTTCTATTTTTGTCACCAAAAACGATTACTCCGATCATGCCGAACTAGCGACATTTTGGACAGGCCTAAAAAAACATTTTAAAACCATTTTCACAAAAATTGCAGATATTTTTTTTCATTTTCTTGACACAAAAACAGTGACCCTGGTCATGCCGAACTAGCGACATTCTGGACAGGCATAAAAAACATTTTAAAACCATTTTCATTTTCGTGACACAAAAACAGTGACCCCGGTCATGCCGAACTAGCGACATTCTGGACAGGCCTAAAAGTTTTTTTAAACCATTTCCACAAAAAATTGCAGTTTCTATTTTTGTCACCAAAAACGATTACTCTGATCATGCCGAACTAGCGACATTTTGGACAGGCCTAAAAAAAACATTTTAGAACCATTTTCACCAAAAATTGCAGATTTTTTTTTCTTCATTTTCGTGACACAAAAACAGTGACCCCGATCATGCCGAACTATCAACATTCTGGACAGGCCTAAAAAACATTTCAAAACCATTTTCACAAAAAAATGCAGATTTCTATTTTGTCCCTAAAAACGATGACTCCGATCATGCCGAAAACGCGACATTCTGGACAGGCCTAAAAAAAAACATTTTAAAACCATTTTCACAAAAAATTGCAGATATTTTTTTTTCATTTTCGTGACACAAAAACAGTGACCCCGGTCATGCCGAACTAGCGACATTCTGGACAGGCCTAAAAGTTTTTTTTAAACCATTTCCACAAAAAATTGCAGTTTCTATTTTTGTCACCAAAAACGATTACTCGATCATGCCGAACTAGCGACATTTTGGACAGGCCTAAAAAAACATTTTAAAACCATTTTCACAAAAATTGCAGTTTCTATTTTTGTCACCAAAAACGATTACTCGATCATGCCGAACTAGCGACATTTTGGACAGGCCTAAAAAAAACATTTTTAGAACCATTTTCACAAAAAAAGCTCAGATTTTTTTTTTCATTTTCGTGACACATAAACAGAGACCCCGGTCATGCCGAACTAGCGACATTCTGGACAGGCCTAAAAAAAACATTTTAAAACCATTTTCACAAAAATTGCAGATTTCTATTTTGTCCCTAAAAACGATGACTCCGATCATGCCGAAAAAGTGACATTCTGGACAGGCCTAAAAAAAATTGTAAAACCATTTTCACAAAAATTGCAGATTTCTATTTTGTCCCTAAAACGATGATTCCGATCATGCCGAAAAAGCGACATTCTGGACAGGCCTAAAAAAAAAATGTAAAACCATTTTCACAAAAATTGCAGATATTTATTTTTCATTTTCGTGACACAAAAACAGTGACCCGGTCATGCCGAACTATCGACATTCTGGACAGGCCTAAAAAAAAACATTTTAAAACCATTTTCACAAAAAATTGCAGATATTTTTTTCATTTTCGTGAAACAAAAACAGTGACCCCGGTCATGCCGAACTAGCGACATTCTGGACAGGCCTAAAAATTTTTTAAACTATTTCCACAAAAATTGCAGTTTCTATTTTTGTCACCAAAAACGATGACTCCGATCATGCCGAACTAGCGACATTTTGGACAGGCCTAAAAAAAAGCATTTTAGAACCATTTAAAAAAAAAGCTCAGAATTCTTTTTTCATTTTTTGACACAAAAACAGTGACCCCGGTCATGCCGAACTATCGACATTCTGACAGGCCTAAAAAACATTTTAAAACCATTTTCACAAAAATTGCAGATTTCTATTTTGTCCCGAAAAACGATGACCCGGTCATGCCGAACTATCGACATTCTGGACAGGCCTAAAAAACATTTTAAAACCATTTTCACAAAAATTGCAGATATTTTTTTCATTTTCGTGACACAAAACAGTGACTCCGATCATGCCGAACTAGCGACATTTTTGGACAGGCCTAAAAAACATTTTAAAAACATTTTCACAAAAAATTGCAGATTTCTATTTTGTCCCTAAAACGATGACTCGATCATGCCGAAAAAGCGACATTCTGGACAGGCCTAAAAAAACATTTTAAAACCATTTTCACAAAAAATTGCAGATTTCTATTTTGTCCCTAAAAACGATGATTCCGATCATGCCGAAAAGCGACATTCTGGACAGGCCTAAAAAAATGTAAAACCATTTTCACAAAAAATGGCAGATTTTTATTTTTCATTTTCGTGACACAAAAACAGTGACCCCGGTCATGCCGAACTAGCGACATTCTGGACAGGCCTAAAAGTTTTTTTAAACCATTTCCACAAAAAATTGCAGTTTCTATTTTTGTCACCAAAAACGACATTACTCCGATCATGCCGAACTAGCGACATTTTGGACAGGCCTAAAAAAAAACATTTTTAGAACCATTTTCACAAAAAAGCTCAGATTTTTTTTTTTCATTTTCGTGACACATAAACAGAGACCCCGGTCATGCCGAACTAGCGACATTCTGGACAGGCCTAAAAAAAAACATTTTAAAACCATTTTCACAAAAAATTGCAGATTTCTATTTTGTCCCTAAAAACGATGACTCGATCATGCCGAAAAGTGACATTCTGGACAGGCCTAAAAAAATTGTAAAACCATTTTCACAAAAATTGCAGATTTCTATTTTGTCCCTAAAAACGATGATTCGATCATGCCGAAAAAGCGACATTCTGGACAGGCCTAAAAAAAAATGTAAAACCATTTTCACAAAAATTGCAGATATTTATTTTTCATTTTCGTGACACAAAAACAGTGACCCCGGTCATGCCGAACTATCGACATTCTGGACAGGCCTAAAAAAACATTTTAAAACCATTTTCACAAAAAATTGCAGATATTTTTTTCATTTTCGTGAAACAAAAACAGTGACCCCGGTCATGCCGAACTAGCGACATTCTGACAGGCCTAAAAAATTTTTTTAAACTATTTCCACAAAAATTGCAGTTTCTATTTTTGTCACCAAAAACGATGACTCGATCATGCCGAACTAGCGACATTTTGGACAGGCCTAAAAAAAGCATTTAGAACCATTTAAAAAAAAAAGCTCAGAATTCTTTTTTCATTTTTTCACAAAAACAGTGACCCCGGTCATGCCGAACTATCGACATTCTGGACAGGCCTAAAAAACATTTTAAAACCATTTTCACAAAAATTGCAGATTTCTATTTTGTCCCTAAAAACGATGACTCCGATCATGCCGAAAGCGACATTCTGGACAGGCCTAAAAAAACATTTTAAAACCATTTTCACCAAAAATTGCAGATATTTTTTTAAATTTTCTTAACACAAAAACAGTGACCCCGGTCATGCCGAACTAAGCGACATTCTGGACAGGCCTAAAAAAACATTTTAAAACCATTTTCACTAAAAATTGCAGATTTCTATTTTGTCCCGAAAAACGATGACCCCGGTCATGCCGAACTATCGACATTCTGGACAGGCCTAAAAAACATTTTAAAACCATTTTCACAAAAAATTGCAGATATTTTTTTTCATTTTCGTGACACAAAAACAGTGACTCCGATCATGCCGAACTAGCAACATTTTGGACAGGCCTAAAAACATTTTAAAAACATTTTCACAAAAATTGCAGATTTCTATTTTGTCCCTAAAAACGATGATTCCGATCATGCCGAAAAGCGACATTCTGGACAGGCCTAAAAAAAATGTAAAACCATTTTCACAAAAAATGGCAGATTTTTATTTTTCATTTTCGTGACACAAAAACAGTGACCCCGGTCATGCCGACTAGCGACATTCTGGACAGGCCTACAATTTTTTTTTAAACCATTTCCACAAAAATTGCAGTTTCTATTTTTGTCACCAAAAACGATGACTCCGATCATTCCGAACTAGCGACATTTTGGACAGGCCTAAAAAAAAACATTTTAGAACAATTTTCACAAAAAAGCTCAGATTTTTTTTTTCTTTTTATGACATAAAACAGTGACCCAGGACATGCCGAACTATCGACATTCTGGACAGGCCTAAAAAACATTTCAAAACCATTTTCACAAAAATTGCAGATTTCTATATTGTCCCTAAAAACGATGACTCCGATCATGCTGAAAAAGTGACATTCTGTACAGGCCTAAAAAAACATTTTAAAACCATTTTCACAAAAAATTGCAGATATTTTTTTCATTTTCTTGACACAAAAACAGTGACCCCGGTCATGCCGAACTAGCGACATTCTGGACAGGCCTAAAAAACATTTAAAAACCATTTTCACAAAAAATTGCAGATTTCTATTTTGTCCCTAAAACGATGACTCCGATCATGCCGAAAAGCGACATTCTGGACAGGCCTAAAAAAACATTTTAAAACCATTTTCACAAAATTGCAGATATTTTTTTCATTTTCTTGACACAAAAACAGTGACCCTGGTCATGCCGAACTAGCGACATTCTGACAGGCCTAAAAGTTTTTTAAACCATTTCCACAAAAATTGCAGTTTCTATTTTTGTCACCAAAACAGATACTCGATCATGCCGAACTAGCGACATTTTGGACAGGCCTAAAAAAAAACATTTTAGAACCATTTTCACAAAAAAGCTCAGATTTTTTTTTTCATTTTCGTGACACAAAAACAGAGACCCCGGTCATGCCGAACTAGCGACATTCTGGACAGGCCTAAAAAACATTTTAAAACCATTTTCACAAAAAATTGCAGATTTCTATTTTGTCCCTAAAAACGATGACTCCGATCATGCCGAAAAAGTGACATTCTGGACAGGCCTAAAAAAAAATTGTAAAACCATTTTCACAAAAATTGCAGATTTCTATTTTGTCCCTAAAAACGATGATTCCGATCATGCCGAAAAAGCGACATTCTGGACAGGCCTAAAAAAATTTTAAAAAAATTTTCACAAAAATTGCAGATATTTATTTTTCATTTTCGTGACACAAAAACAGTGACCCCGGTCATGCCGAACTATCGACATTCTGGACAGGCCTAAAAAAAAACATTTTAAAACCATTTTCACAAAAAATTGCAGTTTCTATTTTTGTCACCAAAAACGATGACTCCGATCATGCCGAACTAGCGACATTTTGGACAGGCCTAAAAAAAGCATTTTAGAACCATTTTCAAAAAAAAGCTCAGAATTCTTTTTTCATTTTTTGACACAAAAACAGTGACCCCGGTCATGCCGAACTATCGACATTCTGGACAGGCCTAAAAAAACATTTTAAAACCATTTTCACAAAAAATTGCAGATTTCTATTTTGTCCCGAAAAACGATGACCCCGGTCATGCCGAACTATCGACATTCTGGACAGGCCTAAAAAAACATTTTAAAACCATTTTCACAAAAAATTGCAGATATTTTTTTTTCATTTTCGTGACACAAAAACAGTGACTCCGATCATGCCGAACTAAGCGACATTTTGGACAGGCCAAAAAAACATTTTAAAACATTTTCACAAAAATTGCAGATTTCTATTTTGTCCCTAAAAACGATGACTCCGATCATGCCGAAAAGCGACATTCTGGACAGGCCTAAAAAAATGTAAAACCATTTTCACAAAAATGGCAGATTTTTATTTTTCATTTTCGTGACACAAAAACAGTGATCCCGGTCATGCCGAACTAGCGACATTCTGGACAGGCCTAAAAGTTTTTTAAACCATTTCCACAAAAAATTGCAGTTTCTATTTTTGTCACCAAAAACGACATTCTCGATCATGCCGAACTAGCGACATTTTGGACAGGCCTAAAAAAAACATTTTAAAACCATTTTCACAAAAATTGCAGATATTTTTTTCATTTTCTTGACACAAAAACAGTGACCCTGGTCATGCCGAACTAGCGACATTCTGGACAGGCATAAAAACATTTTAAAACCATTTTCATTTTCGTGACACAAAAAACAGTGACCCCGGTCATGCCGAACTAAGCGACATTCTGGACAGGCCTAAAAGTTTTTTTTAAACCATTTCCACAAAAAATTGCAGTTTCTATTTTTGTCACCAAAAACGATTACTCTGATCATGCCGAACTAGCGACATTTTGGACAGGCCTAAAAAAAACATTTTAGAACCATTTTCACAAAAAATTGCAGATTTTTTTTTCTTCATTTTCGTGACACAAAAACAGTGACCCCGATCATGCCGAACTATCAACATTCTGGACAGGCCTAAAAAAACATTTCAAAACCATTTTCACAAAAAAATGCAGATTTCTATTTTGTCCCTAAAAACGATGACTCCGATCATGCCGAAAACGCGACATTCTGGACAGGCCTAAAAAAAAACATTTTAAAACCATTTTCACAAAAAATTGCAGATATTTTTTTTCATTTTCGTGACACAAAAACAGTGACCCCGGTCATGCCGAACTAGCGACATTCTGGACAGGCCTAAAAGTTTTTTTTAAACCATTTCCACAAAAATTGCAGTTTCTATTTTTGTCACCAAAACGATTATCCGATCATGCCGAACTAGCGACATTTTGGACAGGCCTAAAAAAACATTTTAAAACCATTTTCACAAAAAATTGCAGATTTCTATTTTGTCCCTAAAAACGATGATTCCGATCATGCCGAAAAAGCGACATTCTGGACAGGCCTAAAAAAATGTAAAACCATTTTCACAAAAAATGGCAGATTTTTATTTTTCATTTTCGTGACACAAAAACAGTGACCCCGGTCATGCCGAACTAGCGACATTCTGGACAGGCCTAAAAGTTTTTTTAAACCATTTCCACAAAAATTGCAGTTTCTATTTTTGTCACTAAAAACGACATTCTCGATCATGCCGAACTAGCGACATTTTGGACAGGCCTAAAAAAAACATTTTTAGAACCATTTTCACAAAAAAGCTCAGATTTTTTTTTCATTTTCGTGACACATAAACAGAGACCCCGGTCATGCCGAACTAGCGACATTCTGGACAGGCCTAAAAAAACATTTTAAAACCATTTTCACAAAAAATTGCAGATTTCTATTTTGTCCCTAAAAACGATGACTCCGATCATGCCGAAAAAGTGACATTCTGGACAGGCCTAAAAAAAATTGTAAAACCATTTTCACAAAAATTGCAGATTTCTATTTTGTCCCTAAAAACGATGATTCCGATCATGCCGAAAAAGCGACATTCTGGACAGGCCTAAAAAAAATGTAAAACCATTTTCACAAAAATTGCAGATATTTATTTTTCATTTTCGTGACACAAAAACAGTGACCCCGGTCATGCCGAACTATCGACATTCTGGACAGGCCTAAAAAAACATTTTAAAACGATTTTCACAAAAAATTGCAGATATTTTTTTCATTTTCGTGAAACAAAAACAGTGACCCCGGTCATGCCGAACTAGCGACATTCTGACAGGCCTAAAAAAATTTTTTAAACTATTTCCACAAAAATTGCAGTTTCTATTTTTGTCACCAAAACGATGACTCCGATCATGCCGAACTAGCGACATTTTGGACAGGCCTAAAAAAAGCATTTTAGAACCATTTAAAAAAAAAAAGCTCAGAATTCTTTTTTTCATTTTTTGACACAAAAACAGTGACCCCGGTCATGCCGAACTATCGACATTCTGGACAGGCCTAAAAAACATTTTAAAACCATTTTCACAAAAATTGCAGATTTCTATTTTGTCCCGAAAAACGATGACCCCGGTCATGCCGAACTATCGACATTCTGGACAGGCCTAAAAAACATTTTAAAACCATTTTCACAAAAATTGCAGATATTTTTTTTCATTTTCGTGACACAAAAACAGTGACTCGATCATGCCGAACTAGCGACATTTTGGACAGGCCTAAAAAAACATTTTAAAACCATTTTCACAAAAAATTGCAGATATCTATTTTGTCCCTAAAAACGATGACTCCGATCATGCCGAAAAAGCGACATTCTGGACAGGCCTAAAAAACATTTTAAAACCATTTTCACAAAAAATTGCAGATTTCTATTTTGTCCCTAAAAACGATGATTCCGATCATGCCGAAAAAGCGACATTCTGGACAGGCCTAAAAAAAATGTAAAACCATTTTCACAAAAAATGGCAGATTTTTATTTTTCATTTTCGTGACACAAAACAGTGACCCCGTCATGCCGAACTAGCGACATTCTGGACAGGCCTAAAAGTTTTTTTAAACCATTTCCACAAAAATTGCAGTTTCTATTTTTGTCACCAAAAACGAATTACTCGATCATGCCGAACTAGCGACATTTTGGACAGGCCTAAAAAAAAACATTTTTAGAACCATTTTCACAAAAAAAGCTCAGATTTTTTTTTCATTTTCGTGACACATAAACAGAGACCCGGTCATGCCGAACTAAGCGACATTCTGGACAGGCCTAAAAAAACATTTTAAAACCATTTTCACAAAAATTGCAGATTTCTATTTGTCCCTAAAAACGATGACTCCGATCATGCCGAAAAAAGTGACATTCTGGACAGGCCTAAAAAAAATTGTAAAACCATTTTCACAAAAAATTGCAGATTTCTATTTTGTCCCTAAAAACGATGATTCCGATCATGCCCGAAAAAGCGACATTCTGGACAGGCCTAAAAAAAATGTAAAACCATTTTCACAAAAATTGCAGATATTTATTTTTCATTTTCGTGACACAAAAACAGTGACCCCGGTCATGCCGAACTAGCGACATTCTGGACAGGCCTAAAAGTTTTTTAAACCATTTCCACAAAAAATTGCAGTTTCTATTTTTGTCACCAAAAACGATTACTCGATCATGCCGAACTAGCGACATTTTGGACAGGCCTAAAAAAACATTTTAAAACCATTTTCACAAAAAATTGCAGATATTTTTTTTCATTTTCTTGACACAAAAACAGTGACCCTGGTCATGCCGAACTAGCGACATTCTGGACAGGCATAAAAAAACATTTTAAAACCATTTTCATTTTCGTGACACAAAACAGTGACCCCGGTCATGCCGAACTAGCGACATTCTGGACAGGCCTAAAAGTTTTTTAAACCATTTCCACAAAAAATTGCAGTTTCTATTTTTGTCACCAAAAACGATTACTCGATCATGCCGAACTAGCGACATTTTGGACAGGCCTAAAAAAAACATTTTAGAACCATTTTCACAAAAAAAGCTCAGATTTTTTTTTCATTTTCGTGACACAAAAACAGAGACCCCGGTCATGCCGAACTAGCGACATTCTGGACAGGCCTAAAAAAACATTTTAAAACCATTTTCACAAAAAATTGCAGATTTCTATTTTGTCCCTAAAAACGATGACTCCGATCATGCCGAAAAAGTGACATTCTGGACAGGCCTAAAAAAAATTGTAAAACCATTTTCACAAAAATTGCAGATTTCTATTTTGTCCCTAAAACGATGATTCGATCATGCCGAAAAAAGCGACATTCTGGACAGGCCTAAAAAATTTTTAAAACCATTTTCACAAAAATTGCAGATATTTTTTTTCATTTTCGTGACACAAAAACAGTGACTCCGATCATGCCGAACTAGCGACATTTTGGACAGGCCTAAAAAAACATTTTAAAACATTTTCTCAAAAAATTGCAGATTTCTATTTTGTCCCTAAAAACGATGACTCCGATCATGCCGAAAAAAGCGACATTCTGGACAGGCCTAAAAAACATTTTAAAACCATTTTCACAAAAAATTGCAGATTTCTATTTTGTCCCTAAAAACGATGATTCCGATCATGCCGAAAAAGCGACATTCTGGACAGGCCTAAAAAAAATGTAAAACCATTTTCACAAAAATGGCAGATTTTTATTTTTCATTTTCGTGACACAAAAACAGTGACCCGGTCATGCCGAACTAGCGACATTCTGGACAGGCCTAAAAGTTTTTTAAACCATTTCCACAAAAAAATTGCAGTTTCTATTTTTGTCACCAAAACGAATTACTCGATCATGCCGAACTAGCGACATTTTGGACAGGCCTAAAAAAAACATTTTAAAACCATTTTCACAAAAATTGCAGATATTTTTTTTCATTTTCTTGACACAAAACAGTGACCCTGGTCATGCCGAACTAGCGACATTCTGGACAGGCATAAAAAACATTTTAAAACCATTTTCATTTTCGTGACACAAAAACAGTGACCCCGGGTCATGCCGAACTAGCGACATTCTGGACAGGCCTAAAAAGTTTTTTTTAAACCATTTCCACAAAAATTGCAGTTTCTATTTTTGTCACCAAAACGATGACTCTGATCATGCCGAACTAGCGACATTTTGGACAGGCCTAAAAAAAACATTTTAGAACCATTTTCACAAAAATTGCAGATTTTTTTCTTCATTTTCGTGACACAAAAACAGTGACCCCGATCATGCCGAACTATCAACATTCTGGACAGGCCTAAAAAAAACATTTCAAAACCATTTTCACAAAAAATGCAGATTTCTATTTTGTCCCTAAAAACGATGACTCCGATCATGCCGAAAACGCGACATTCTGACAGGCCTAAAAAAAACATTTTAAAACCATTTTCACAAAAAATTGCAGATATTTTTTTTTCATTTTCGTGACACAAAAACAGTGACCCCGGTCATGCCGAACTAGCGACATTCTGGACAGGCCTAAAAGTTTTTTTAAACCATTTCCACAAAAATTGCAGTTTCTATTTTTGTCACCAAAAACGATTACTCCGATCATGCCGAACTAGCGACATTTTGGACAGGCCTAAAAAAAACATTTTTAGAACCATTTTCACAAAAAAGCTCAGATTTTTTTTTCATTTTCGTGACACATAAACAGAGACCCCGGTCATGCCCGAACTAGCGACATTCTGGACAGGCCTAAAAAAAAACATTTTAAAACCATTTTCACAAAAATTGCAGATTTCTATTTTGTCCCTAAAAACGATGACTCCGATCATGCCGAAAAAGTGACATTCTGGACAGGCCTAAAAAAAATTGTAAAACCATTTTCACAAAAATTGCAGATTTCTATTTTGTCCCTAAAAGCGATGATTCCGATCATGCCGAAAAGCGACATTCTGGACAGGCCTAAAAAAAATGTAAAACCATTTTCACAAAAATTGCAGATATTTATTTTTCATTTTCGTGACACAAAAACAGTGACCCCGGTCATGCCGAACTATCGACATTCTGGACAGGCCTAAAAAAAACATTTTAAAACCATTTTCACAAAAATTGCAGATATTTTTTTCATTTTCGTGAAACAAAAACAGTGACCCCGGTAATGCCGAACTAGCGACATTCTGGACAGGCCTAAAAATTTTTTTAAACTATTTCCACAAAAATTGCAGTTTCTATTTTTGTCACCAAAACGATGACTCCGATCATGCCGAACTAGCGACATTTTGGACAGGCCTAAAAAAAGCATTTTAGAACCATTTAAAAAAAAAAAGCTCAGAATTCTTTTTTCATTTTTTGACACAAAACAGTGACCCCGGTCATGCCGAACTATCGACATTCTGGACAGGCCTAAAAAAACATTTTAAAACCATTTTCACAAAAATTGCAGATTTCTATTTTGTCCCGAAAACGATGACCCGGTCATGCCGAACTATCGACATTCTGGACAGGCCTAAAAAACATTTTAAAACCATTTTCACAAAAATTGGCAGAATTTTTTTTTCATTTTCGTGACACAAAAACAGTGACTCCGATCATGCCGAACTAGCGACATTTTGGACAGGCCTAAAAAACATTTTAAAACCATTTTCACAAAAAATTGCAGATATCTATTTTGTCCCTAAAAACGATGACTCCGATCATGCCGAAAAAGCGACATTCTGGACAGGCCTAAAAAAACATTTTAAAACCATTCTCACAAAAAATTGCAGATTTCTATTTTGTCCCTAAAAACGATGATTCCGATCATGCCGAAAAAGCGACATTCTGGACAGGCCTAAAAAAAAAATGTAAAACCATTTTCACAAAAAATGGCAGATTTTTATTTTTCATTTTCGTGACACAAAAACAGTGACCCCGGTCATGCCGAACTAGCGACATTCTGGACAGGCCTAAAAGTTTTTTTTAAACCATTTCCACAAAAAATTGCAGTTTCTATTTTTGTCACCAAAAACGATTACTCCGATCATGCCGAACTAGCGACATTTTGGACAGGCCTAAAAAAACATTTTTAGAACCATTTTCACAAAAAAGCTCAGATTTTTTTTTCATTTTCGTGACACATAAACAGAGACCCCGGTCATGCCGAACTAGCGACATTCTGGACAGGCCTAAAAAAAAACATTTTAAAACCATTTTCACAAAAAATTGCAGATTTCTATTTTGTCCCTAAAAACGATGACTCCGATCATGCCGAAAAAGTGACATTCTGGACAGGCCTAAAAAAATTGTAAAACCATTTTCACAAAAAATTGCAGATTTCTATTTTGTCCCTAAAAACGATGATTCCGATCATGCCGAAAAAGCGACATTCTGGACAGGCCTAAAAAAAAAATGTAAAACCATTTTCACAAAAAATTGCAGATATTTATTTTTCATTTTCGTGACACAAAAACAGTGACCCCGGTCATGCCGAACTAGCGACATTCTGGACAGGCCTAAAAGTTTTTTTTAAACCATTTCCACAAAAAATTGCAGTTTCTATTTTTGTCACCAAAAACGATTACTCCGATCATGCCGAACTAGCGACATTTTGGACAGGCCTAAAAAAAACATTTTAAAACCATTTTCACAAAAAATTGCAGATATTTTTTTTTCATTTTCTTGACACAAAAACAGTGACCCTGGTCATGCCGAACTAGCGACATTCTGGACAGGCATAAAAAAACATTTTAAAACCATTTTCATTTTCGTGACACAAAAACAGTGACCCCGGTCATGCCGAACTAGCGACATTCTGGACAGGCCTAAAAGTTTTTTTTAAACCATTTCCACAAAAAATTGCAGTTTCTATTTTTGTCACCAAAAACGATTACTCGATCATGCCGAACTAGCGACATTTTGGACAGGCCTAAAAAAACATTTTAGAACCATTTTCACAAAAAAAAGCTCAGATTTTTTTTTCATTTTCGTGACACATAAACAGAGACCCCGGTCATGCCGAACTAGCGACATTCTGGACAGGCCTAAAAAAAAACATTTTAAAACCATTTTCACAAAAATTGCAGATTTCTATTTTGTCCCTAAAAACGATGACTCCGATCATGCCGAAAAAGTGACATTCTGGACAGGCCTAAAAAAAATTGTAAAACCATTTTCACAAAAAATTGCAGATTTCTATTTTGTCCCTAAAAACGATGATTCCGATCATGCCGAAAAAGCGACATTCTGGACAGGCCTAAAAAAAAAATGTAAAACCATTTTCACAAAAAATTGCAGATATTTATTTTTCATTTTCGTGACACAAAAACAGTGACCCCGGTCATGCCGAACTATCGACATTCTGGACAGGCCTAAAAAAACATTTTAAAACCATTTTCACAAAAAATTGCAGATATTTTTTTTCATTTTCGTGAAACAAAAACAGTGACCCCGGTCATGCCGAACTAGCGACATTCTGGACAGGCCTAAAAAAATTTTTTTAAACTATTTCCACAAAAAATTGCAGTTTCTATTTTTGTCACCAAAAACGATGACTCCGATCATGCCGAACTAGCGACATTTTGGACAGGCCTAAAAAAAGCATTTTAGAACCATTTAAAAAAAAAAAGCTCAGAATTCTTTTTTTCATTTTTTGACACAAAAACAGTGACCCGGTCATGCCGAACTATCGACATTCTGGACAGGCCTAAAAAACATTTTAAAACCATTTTCACAAAAAATTGCAGATTTCTATTTTGTCCCGAAAAACGATGACCCCGGTCATGCCGAACTATCGACATTCTGGACAGGCCTAAAAAACATTTTAAAACCATTTTCACAAAAAATTGCAGATATTTTTTTCATTTTCGTGACACAAAAACAGTGACTCCGATCATGCCGAACTAGCGACATTTTGGACAGGCCTAAAAAACATTTTAAAACCATTTTCACAAAAAATTGCAGATATCTATTTTGTCCCTAAAAACGATGACTCCGATCATGCCGAAAAGCGACATTCTGGACAGGCCTAAAAAACATTTTAAAACCATTTTCACAAAAAATTGCAGATTTCTATTTTGTCCCTAAAAACGATGATTCCGATCATGCCGAAAAGCGACATTCTGGACAGGCCTAAAAAAAAATGTAAAACCATTTTCACAAAAAATGGCAGATTTTTATTTTTCATTTCGTGACACAAAAACAGTGACCCGGTCATGCCGAACTAGCGACATTCTGGACAGGCCTAAAAGTTTTTTTAAACCATTTCCACAAAAAATTGCAGTTTCTATTTTTGTCACCAAAAACGATACTCCGATCATGCCGAACTAGCGACATTTTGGACAGGCCTAAAAAAAACATTTTTAGAACCATTTTCACAAAAAAGCTCAGATTTTTTTTTTTCATTTTCGTGACACATAAACAGAGACCCCGGTCATGCCGAACTAGCGACATTCTGGACAGGCCTAAAAAAAACATTTTAAAACCATTTTCACAAAAAATTGCAGATTTCTATTTTGTCCCTAAAAACGATGACTCCGATCATGCGAAAAAGTGACATTCTGGACAGGCCTAAAAAAAAATTGTAAAACCATTTTCACAAAAATTGCAGATTTCTATTTTGTCCCTAAAAACGATGATTCCGATCATGCCGAAAAGCGACATTCTGGACAGGCCTAAAAAAAAATGTAAAACCATTTTCACAAAAAATTGCAGATATTTATTTTTCATTTTCGTGACACAAAAACAGTGACCCGGTCACGCCGAACTAGCGACATTCTGGACAGGCCTAAACGTTTTTTTAAACCATTTCCACAAAAATTGCAGTTTCTATTTTTGTCACCAAAAACGATTACTCCGATCATGCCGAACTAGCGACATTTTGGACAGGCCTAAAAAAAACATTTTAAAACCATTTTCACAAAAATTGCAGATATTTTTTTCATTTTCTTGACACAAAAACAGTGACCCTGGTCATGCCGAACTAGCGACATTCTGGACAGGCATAAAAAAACATTTTAAAACCATTTTCATTTTCGTGACACAAAAACAGTGACCCGGTCATGCCGAACTAGCGACATTCTGGACAGGCCTAAAAGTTTTTTAAACCATTTCCACAAAAATTGCAGTTTCTATTTTTGTCACCAAAAACGATTACTCGATCATGCCGAACTAGCGACATTTTGGACAGGCCTAAAAAAAAACATTTTAGAACCATTTTCACAAAAAAGCTCAGATTTTTTTTTCATTTTCGTGACACAAAAACAGAGACCCCGGTCATGCCGAACTAGCGACATTCTGGACAGGCCTAAAAAAACATTTTAAAACCATTTTCACAAAAAATTGCAGATTTCTATTTTGTCCCTAAAAACGATGACTCCGATCATGCCGAAAAAGTGACATTCTGGACAGGCCTAAAAAAAAATTGTAAAACCATTTTCACAAAAAATTGCAGATTTCTATTTTGTCCCTAAAAACGATGATTCCGATCATGCCGAAAAAGCGACATTCTGGACAGGCCTAAAAAATTTTTTAAAAACATTTTCACAAAAAATTGCAGATATTTATTTTTCATTTTCGTGACACAAAAACAGTGACCCCGGTCATGCCGAACTATCGACATTCTGGACAGGCCTAAAAAAAAACATTTTAAAACCATTTTCACAAAAAATTGCAGATATTTTTTTTCATTTTCGTGAAACAAAAACAGTGACCCCGGTCATGCCGAACTAGCGACATTCTGGACAGGCCTAAAAAATTTTTTTAAACTATTTCCACAAAAATTGCAGTTTCTATTTTGTCACCAAAAACGATGACTCCGATCATGCCGAACTAGCGACATTTTGGACAGGCCTAAAAAAAGCATTTTAGAACCATTTAAAAAAAAAAAGCTCAGAATTCTTTTTTTCATTTTTTGACACAAAAACAGTGACCCCGGTCATGCCGAACTATCGACATTCTGGACAGGCCTAAAAAAACATTTTAAAACCATTTTCACAAAAAATTGCAGATTTCTATTTTGTCCCGAAAAACGATGACCCCGGTCATGCCGAACTATCGACATTCTGGACAGGCCTAAAAAAACATTTTAAAACCATTTTCACAAAAAATTGCAGATATTTTTTTTTCATTTTCGTGACACAAAAACAGTGACTCGATCATGCCGAACTAGCGACATTTTGGACAGGCCTAAAAAACATTTTAAAACCATTTTCACAAAAAATTGCAGATATCTATTTTGTCCCTAAAAACGATGACTCCGATCATGCCGAAAAAGCGACATTCTGGACAGGCCTAAAAAAACATTTTAAAACCATTTTCACAAAAAATTGCAGATTTCTATTTTGTCCCTAAAAACGATGATTCCGATCATGCCGAAGCGACATTCTGGACAGGCCTAAAAAAAATGTAAAACCATTTTCACAAAAAATGGCAGATTTTTATTTTTCATTTTCGTGACACAAAAACAGTGACCCCGGTCATGCCGAACTAGCGACATTCTGGACAGGCCTAAAAGTTTTTTTAAACCATTTCCACAAAAATTGCAGTTTCTATTTTGTCACCAAAAACGATTACTCCGATCATGCCGAACTAGCGACATTTTGGACAGGCCTAAAAAAACATTTTTAGAACCATTTTCACAAAAAAAGCTCAGATTTTTTTTTTTCATTTTCGTGACACATAAACAGAGACCCCGGTCATGCCGAACTAGCGACATTCTGGACAGGCCTAAAAAAACATTTTAAAACCATTTTCACAAAAATTGCAGATTTCTATTTTGTCCCTAAAAACGATGACTCCGATCATGCCGAAAAAGTGACATTCTGGACAGGCCTAAAAAAAATTGTAAAACCATTTTCACAAAAATTGCAGATTTCTATTTTGTCCCTAAAAACGATGATTCCGATCATGCCGAAAAGCGACATTCTGGACAGGCCTAAAAAAAAATGTAAAACCATTTTCACAAAAAATTGCAGATATTTATTTTTCATTTTCGTGACACAAAAACAGTGACCCCGGTCATGCCGAACTAGCGACATTCTGGACAGGCCTAAAAAGTTTTTTTAGAACCATTTCCACAAAAAATTGCAGTTTCTATTTTGTCACCAAAAGCGATTACCCGATCATGCCGAACTAGCGACATTTTGGACAGGCCTAAAAAAACATTTTAAAACCATTTTCACAAAAATTGCAGATTTCTATTTTGTCCCTAAAAACGATGACTCCGATCATGCCGAAAAAGTGACATTCTGGACAGGCCTAAAAAAAATTGTAAAACCATTTTCACAAAAAAATTGCAGATTTCTATTTTGTCCCTAAAACGATGATTCCGATCATGCCGAAAAAGCGACATTCTGGACAGGCCTAAAAAAAATGTAAAACCATTTTCACAAAAAATTGCAGATATTTATTTTTCATTTTCGTGACACAAAAACAGTGACCCCGGTCATGCCGAACTAGCGACATTCTGGACAGGCCTAAAAGTTTTTTTTTAAACCATTTCCACAAAAATTGCAGTTTCTATTTTTGTCACCAAAACGATTACTCGATCATGCCGAACTAGCGACATTTTGGACAGGCCTAAAAAAACATTTTAAAACCATTTTCACAAAAAATTGCAGATATTTTTTTTTCATTTTCTTGACACAAAAACAGTGACCCTGGTCATGCCGAACTAGCGACATTCTGGACAGGCATAAAAAAACATTTTAAAACCATTTTCATTTTCGTGACACAAAAACAGTGACCCCGGTCATGCCAAACTAGCGACATTCTGGACAGGCCTAAAAGTTTTTTTTAAACCATTTCCACAAAAATTGCAGTTTCTATTTTTGTCACCAAAAACGATTACTCGATCATGCCGAACTAAGCGACATTTTGGACAGGCCTAAAAAAACATTTTTAGAACCATTTTCACAAAAAAGCTCAGATTTTTTTTTCATTTTCGTGACACATAAACAGAGACCCCGGTCATGCCGAACTAGCGACATTCTGGACAGGCCTAAAAAAAACATTTTAAAACCATTTTCACAAAAAATTGCAGATTTCTATTTTGTCCCTAAAAACGATGACTCCGATCATGCCGAAAAGTGACATTCTGGACAGGCCTAAAAAAATTGTAAAACCATTTTCACAAAAATTGCAGATTTCTATTTTGTCCCTAAAAACGATGATTCCGATCATGCCGAAAAAGCGACATTCTGGACAGGCCTAAAAAAAATTTAAAACCATTTTCACAAAAATTGCAGATATTTATTTTTCATTTTCGTGACACAAAAACAGTGACCCCGGTCATGCCGAACTATCGACATTCTGGACAGGCCTAAAAAAAAACATTTTAAAACCATTTTCACAAAAAATTGCAGATATTTTTTTCATTTTCGTGAAACAAAACAGTGACCCCGGTCATGCCGAACTAGCGACATTCTGGACAGGCCTAAAAATTTTTTTTAAACTATTTCCACAAAAAATTGCAGTTTCTATTTTTGTCACCAAAAACGATGACTCCGATCATGCCGAACTAGCGACATTTTGGACAGGCCTAAAAAAAGCATTTTAGAACCATTTAAAAAAAAAGCTCAGAATTCTTTTTTCATTTTTTGACACAAAAACAGTGACCCGGTCATGCCGAACTATCGACATTCTGGACAGGCCTAAAAAAACATTTTAAAACCATTTTCACAAAAAATTGCAGATTTCTATTTTGTCCCGAAAAACGATGACCCCGGTCATGCCGAACTATCGACATTCTGGACAGGCCTAAAAAACATTTTAAAACCATTTTCACAAAAAATTGCAGATATTTTTTTTCATTTTCGTGACACAAAAACAGTGACTCCGATCATGCCGAACTAGCGACATTTTGGACAGGCCTAAAAAACATTTTAAAACCATTTTCACAAAAAATTGCAGATATCTATTTTGTCCCTAAAAACGATGACTCCGATCATGCCGAAAAGCGACATTCTGGACAGGCCTAAAAAAACATTTTAAAACCATTTTCACAAAAATTGCAGATTTCTATTTTGTCCCTAAAAACGATGATTCCGATCATGCCGAAAAAGCGACATTCTGGACAGGCCTAAAAAAAAAATGTAAAACCATTTTCACAAAAAATGGCAGATTTTTATTTTTCATTTTCGTGACACAAAAACAGTGACCCCGGTCATGCCGAACTAGCGACATTCTGGACAGGCCTAAAAGTTTTTTTTAAACCATTTCCACAAAAATTGCAGTTTCTATTTTTGTCACCAAAAACGATTACTCGATCATGCCGAACTAGCGACATTTTGGACAGGCCTAAAAAAAAACATTTTTAGAACCATTTTCACAAAAAAAGCTCAGATTTTTTTTTCATTTTCGTGACACATAAACAGAGACCCCGGTCATGCCGAACTAGCGACATTCTGGACAGGCCTAAAAAAAACATTTTAAAACCATTTTCACAAAAAATTGCAGATTTCTATTTTGTCCCTAAAAACGATGACTCCGATCATGCCGAAAAAGTGACATTCTGGACAGGCCTAAAAAAAAATTGTAAAACCATTTTCACAAAAAATTGCAGATTTCTATTTTGTCCCTAAAACGATGATTCCGATCATGCCGAAAAGCGACATTCTGGACAGGCCTAAAAAAAAAATGTAAAACCATTTTCACAAAAAATTGCAGATATTTATTTTTCATTTTCGTGACACAAAAACAGTGACCCCGGTCATGCCGAACTAGCGACATTCTGGACAGGCCTAAACGTTTTTTTAAACCATTTCCACAAAAATTGCAGTTTCTATTTTTGTCACCAAAAACGATTACTCGATCATGCCGAACTAGCGACATTTTGGACAGGCCTAAAAAACATTTTAAAACCATTTTCACAAAAAATTGCAGATATTTTTTTTCATTTTCTTGACACAAAAACAGTGACCCTGGTCATGCCGAACTAGCGACATTCTGGACAGGCATAAAAAACATTTTAAAACCATTTTCATTTTCGTGACACAAAAACAGTGACCCCGGTCATGCCGAACTAGCGACATTCTGGACAGGCCTAAAAGTTTTTTTAAACCATTTCCACAAAAAATTGCAGTTTCTATTTTTGTCACCAAAACGATTACTCCGATCATGCCGAACTAGCGACATTTTGGACAGGCCTAAAAAAAACATTTTAGAACCATTTTCACAAAAAAAGCTCAGATTTTTTTTTTCATTTTCGTGACAGAAAAACAGAGACCCCGGTCATGCCGAACTAGCGACATTCTGGACAGGCCTAAAAAAAACATTTTAAAACCATTTTCACAAAAAATTGCAGATTTCTATTTTGTCCCTAAAAACGATGACTCCGATCATGCCGAAAAAGTGACATTCTGGACAGGCCTAAAAAAAATTGTAAAACCATTTTCACAAAAATTGCAGATTTCTATTTTGTCCCTAAAAACGATGATTCCGATCATGCCGAAAAAAGCGACATTCTGGACAGGCCTAAAAAATTTTTTAAAAACATTTTCACAAAAATTGCAGATATTTATTTTTCATTTTCGTGACACAAAAACAGTGACCCCGGTCATGCCGAACTATCGACATTCTGGACAGGCCTAAAAAAACATTTTAAAACCATTTTCACAAAAATTGCAGATATTTTTTTCATTCGTGAAAAAAAAAGAGATGCCGAACAGAATTTGGAAGCAAAAAAGATTTTAGAACATTTAAAAAAAAGTCAGAATTTTTTTCATTTTTAAAAAAACAGACGTATGCCGAACTATCGAATTCTGGACAGGCCTAAAAAACATTTTAAAACCATTTTCACAAAAATTGCAGATTTCTATTTTGTCCCGAAAAACGATGACCCCGGTCATGCCGAACTATCGACATTCTGGACAGGCCTAAAAAACATTTTAAAACCATTTTCACAAAAAATTGCAGATATTTTTTTTCATTTTCGTGACACAAAAACAGTGACTCCGATCATGCCGAACTAGCGACATTTTGGACAGGCCTAAAAAACATTTTAAAACCATTTTCACAAAAAATTGCAGATATCTATTTTGTCCCTAAAAACGATGACTCCGATCATGCGAAAAGCGACATTCTGGACAGGCCTAAAAAACATTTTAAAACCATTTTCACAAAAATTGCAGATTTCTATTTTGTCCCTAAAAACGATGATTCCGATCATGCCCGAAAAGCGACATTCTGGACAGGCCTAAAAAAATGTAAAACCATTTTCACAAAAATGGCAGATTTTTATTTTTCATTTTCGTGACACAAAAACAGTGACCCCGGTCATGCCGAACTAGCGACATTCTGGACAGGCCTAAAAGTTTTTTTAAACCATTTCCACAAAAAATTGCAGTTTCTATTTTGTCACCAAAAACGATTACTCGATCATGCCGAACTAGCGACATTTTGGACAGGCCTAAAAAAAACATTTTTAGAACCATTTTCACAAAAAAAGATTTTTTTTTCATTTTCGTGACACATAAACAGAGACCCCCATGCGAACAGCGATATTCTGGACAGGCTAAAAAAAACATTTTAAAACCATTACAAAAATTGAGATATTATTTTGTAAAAAAGATAAAGGACAGCTAAAAAAATTGTAAAACCATTTTCACAAAAAATGAAGTAAAAATGATACCGATATGCCGAAAAAGAATTGACAGGCTAAAAAAAATTAAAAATTTTCACAAAAATTGCAGAATTTATTTTTCATTTTCGTGACACAAAAACAGGACAGAATAGCAATTCTGACAGGCCTAAAAGTATTTTTAAACATTTCCACAAAAATTGCAGTTTATTTTTTAACCAAAAAAAACATGCCGAATAGCGAATTTGAAGGCTAAAAAACATTTTAAAACATTTTCACAAAAATTGCAGATTTATTCACTAAAAACGATGATCCGATCATGCCGAAAAAGCGACATTGACAGGAAAAAAATTGTAAAACCATTTCACAAAAATTGCAGATTTATTTTCCAAAAGAATTAAAGCGAATCTGGACAGGCCTAAAAAAATTTAAAAACCATTTTCACAAAAATTGCAGATATTTATTTTTCATTTTCGTGACACAAAAACAGTGACCCCGGTCATGCGAACTATCGACATTCTGGACAGGCCTAAAAAAAACATTTTAAAACCATTTTCACAAAAATTGCAGTTTCTATTTTTGTCACCAAAAACGATGACTCCGATCATGCCGAACTAGCGACATTTTGGACAGGCCTAAAAAAAAGCATTTTAGAACCATTTTCAAAAAAAAGCTCAGAATTCTTTTTTCATTTTTTGACACAAAAACAGTGACCCCGGTCATGCCGAACTATCGACATTCTGGACAGGCCTAAAAAAACATTTTAAAACCATTTTCACAAAAAAATGCAGATTTCTATTTTGTCCCGAAAAACGATGACCCCGGTCATGCCGAACTATCGACATTCTGGACAGGCCTAAAAAACATTTTAAAACCATTTTCACAAAAAATTGCAGATATTTTTTTCATTTTCGTGACACAAAAACAGTGACTCGATCATGCCGAACTAGCGACATTTTGGACAGGCCTAAAAACATTTTAAAACATTTTCTCAAAAAATTGCAGATTTCTATTTTGTCCCTAAAAACGATGACTCGATCATGCCAAAAAGCGACATTCTGGACAGGCCTAAAAAACATTTTAAAACCATTTTCACAAAAATTGCAGATTTCTATTTTGTCCCTAAAAACGATGATTCCGATCATGCCGAAAAGCGACATTCTGGACAGGCCTAAAAAAATGTAAAACCATTTTCACAAAAATGGCAGATTTTTATTTTTCATTTTCGTGACACAAAAACAGTGACCCCGGTCATGCCGAACTAGCGACATTCTGGACAGGCCTAAAAGTTTTTTTAAACCATTTCCACAAAAAAATTGCAGTTTCTATTTTTGTCACCAAAACGATTACTCGATCATGCCGAACTAGCGACATTTTGGACAGGCCTAAAAAAACATTTAAAACCATTTTCACAAAAATTGCAGATATTTTTTTCATTTTCTTGACACAAAACAGTGACCCTGGTCATGCCGAACTAAGCGACATTCTGGACAGGCATAAAAAACATTTTAAAACCATTTTCATTTTCGTGACACAAAAACAGTGACCCCGGTCATGCCGAACTAAGCGACATTCTGGACAGGCCTAAAAGATTTTTTTAAACCATTTCCACAAAAAATTGCAGTTTCTATTTTTGTCACCAAAAACGATGACTCTGATCATGCCGAACTAGCGACATTTTGGACAGGCCTAAAAAAAACATTTTAGAACCATTTTCACAAAAATTGCAGATTTTTTTCTTCATTTTCGTGACACAAAAACAGTGACCCCGATCATGCCGAACTATCAACATTCTGGACAGGCCTAAAAAACATTTCAAAACCATTTTCACAAAAAATGCAGATTTCTATTTTGTCCCTAAAACGATGACTCCGATCATGCCGAAAAAACGCGACATTCTGGACAGGCCTAAAAAAAAACATTTTAAAACCATTTTCACAAAAATTGCAGATATTTTTTTTCATTTTCGTGACACAAAAACAGTGACCCCGGTCATGCCGAACTAGCGACATTCTGGACAGGCCTAAAAGTTTTTTTTAAACCATTTCCACAAAAATTGCAGTTTCTATTTTTGTCACCAAAAGATTACTCGATCATGCCGAACTAGCGACATTTTGGACAGGCCTAAAAAAACATTTTAAAACCATTTTCACAAAAATTGCAGATTTCTATTTTGTCCCTAAAAACGATGATTCCGATCATGCCGAAAAAGCGACATTCTGGACAGGCCTAAAAAAAAATGTAAAACCATTTTCACAAAAAATGGCAGATTTTTATTTTTCATTTTCGTGACACAAAAACAGTGACCCCGGTCATGCCGAACTAGCGACATTCTGGACAGGCCTAAAAGTTTTTTAAACCATTTCCACAAAAAATTGCAGTTTCTATTTTTGTCACCAAAACGACATTACTCGATCATGCCGAACTAAGCGACATTTTGGACAGGCCTAAAAAAAACATTTTTAGAACCATTTTCACAAAAAAAGCTCAGATTTTTTTTTTCATTTTCGTGACACATAAACAGAGACCCCGGTCATGCCGAACTAGCGACATTCTGGACAGGCCTAAAAAAAACATTTTAAAACCATTTTCACAAAAATTGCAGATTTCTATTTTGTCCCTAAAAACGATGACTCCGATCATGCCGAAAAAGTGACATTCTGGACAGGCCTAAAAAAATTGTAAAACCATTTTCACAAAAATTGCAGATTTCTATTTTGTCCCTAAAAACGATGATTCCGATCATGCCGAAAAAGCGACATTCTGGACAGGCCTAAAAAAAATGTAAAACCATTTTCACAAAATTGCAGATATTTATTTTTCATTTTCGTGACACAAAACAGTGACCCGGTCATGCCGAACTATCGACATTCTGGACAGGCCTAAAAAAAACATTTTAAAACCATTTTCACAAAAAATTGCAGATATTTTTTCATTTTCGTGAAACAAAAACAGTGACCCGGTCATGCCGAACTAGCGACATTCTGGACAGGCCTAAAAAAATTTTTTTTAAACTATTTCCACAAAAATTGCAGTTTCTATTTTTGTCACCAAAAACGATGACTCCGATCATGCCGAACTAGCGACATTTTGGACAGGCCTAAAAAAAAGCATTTTAGAACCATTTAAAAAAAAAAGCTCAGAATTCTTTTTTTCATTTTTTGACACAAAAACAGTGACCCCGGTCATGCCGAACTATCGACATTCTGGACAGGCCTAAAAAACATTTTAAAACCATTTTCACAAAAATTGCAGATATTTTTTTTCATTTTCGTGACACAAAAACAGTGACTCGATCATGCCGAACTAGCGACATTTTGGACAGGCCTAAAAAACATTTTAAAAACATTTTCACAAAAATTGCAGATTTCTATTTTGTCCCTAAAAACGATGACTCGATCATGCCGAAAAAAGCGACATTCTGGACAGGCCTAAAAAACATTTTAAAACCATTTTCACAAAAATTGCAGATTTCTATTTTGTCCCTAAAAACGATGATTCCGATCATGCCGAACTAGCGAACATTCTGGACAGGCCTAAAAAAAAAATTAAAACCATTTCCACAAAAATTGCAGTTTCTATTTTTGTCACCAAAATGATGACTCCGATCATTCCGAACTAGCGACATTCTGGACAGGCCTAAAAAAACATTTTAGAACAATTTTCAGAAAAAAGCTCAGATTTTTTTTTTTTTTATGACATAAAAACAGTGACCCGGTCATGCCGAACTATCGACATTCTGGACAGGCCTAAAAAAAACATTTTAGAACAATTTTCAGAAAAAAAGCTCAGATTTTTCTTTTTCTTTTTATGACATAAAAACAGTGACCCCGGTCATGCCGAACTATCGACATTCTGGACAGGCCTAAAAAAACATTTAAAAACCATTTTCACAAAAATTGCAGATTTCTATTTTGTCCCTAAAAACGATGACTCCGATCATGCCGAAAGCGACATTCTGTACAGGCCTAAAAAAAACATTTTAAAACCATTTTCACAAAAATTGGAGATATTTTTTTTCATTTTCTTGACACAAAAACAGTGACCCCCGGTCATGCCGAACTAGCGACATTCTGACAGGCCTAAAAGTTTTTTTAAACCATTTCCACAAAAATTGCAGTTTCTATTTTTGTCACCAAAACGATTACTCCGATCATGCCGAAATAGCGACATTTTGGACAGGCCTAAAAAAACATTTTAGAACCATTTTCACATAAAAAGCTCAGATTTTTTTTTCATTTTCGTGACACAAAAACAGAGACCCCGGTCATGCCGAACTAGCGACATTCTGACAGGCCTAAAAAAACATTTTAAAACCATTTTCACAAAAAATTGCAGATTTCTATTTTGTCCCTAAAAACGATGACTCCGATCATGCCGAAAAAGTGACATTCTGGACAGGCCTAAAAAAAATTGTAAAACCATTTTCACAAAAATTGCAGATTTCTATTTTGTCCCTAAAAACGATGATTCCGATCATGCCGAAAAAGCGACATTCTGGACAGGCCTAAAAAAAAATGTAAAACCATTTTCACAAAAAATTGCAGATATTTATTTTTCATTTTCGTGACACAAAAACAGTGACCCCGGTCATGCCGAACTAGCGACATTCTGGACAGGCCTAAAAGTTTTTTTAAACCATTTCCACAAAAATTGCAGTTTCTATTTTTGTCACCAAAAACGATTACTCCGATCATGCCGAACTAGCGACATTTTGGACAGGCCTAAAAAAAACATTTTAAAACCATTTTCACAAAAATTGCAGATATTTTTTTCATTTTCTTGACACAAAAACAGTGACCCTGGTCATGCCGAACTAGCGACATTCTGGACAGGCATAAAAACATTTTAAAACCATTTTCATTTTCGTGACACAAAAACAGTGACCCCGGTCATGCCGAACTAGCGACATTCTGGACAGGCCTAAAAGTTTTTTTAAACCATTTCCACAAAAATTGCAGTTTCTATTTTTGTCACCAAAACGAATTACTCCGATCATGCCGAACTAGCGACATTTTGGACAGGCCTAAAAAAAAACATTTTAGAACCATTTTCACAAAAAAAGCTCAGATTTTTTTTTCATTTTCGTGACACAAAACAGAGACCCCGGTCATGCCGAACTAGCGACATTTTGGACAGGCCTAAAAAACATTTTAAAAACATTTTCACAAAAATTGCAGATTTCTATTTTGTCCCTAAAAACGATGACTCCGATCATGCCGAAAAAGCGACATTCTGGACAGGCCTAAAAAAACATTTTAAAACCATTTTCACAAAAATTGCAGATTTCTATTTTGTCCCTAAAAACGATGATTCCGATCATGCCGAAAAAGCGACATTCTGGACAGGCCTGAAAAAAATGTAAAACCATTTTCACAAAAATGGCAGATTTTTATTTTTCATTTTCGTGACACAAAAACAGTGACCCCGGTCATGCCGAACTAGCGACATTCTGGACAGGCCTAAAAGTTTTTTAAACCATTTCCACAAAAAAATTGCAGTTTCTATTTTGTCACCAAAAACGAATTACTCGATCATGCCGAACTAGCGACATTTTGGACAGGCCTAAAAAACATTTTAAAACCATTTTCACAAAAATTGCAGATATTTTTTTCATTTTCTTGACACAAAAACAGTGACCCTGGTCATGCCGAACTATCGACATTCTGGACAGGCCTAAAAAAAACATTTTAACACCATTTTCATTTTCGTGACACAAAAACAGTGACCCGGTCATGCCGAACTAGCGACATTCTGGACAGGCCTAAAAGTTTTTTTTAAACCATTTCCACAAAAATTGCAGTTTCTATTTTTGTCACCAAAAACGATGACTCTGATCATGCCGAACTAGCGACATTTTGGACAGGCCTAAAAAAAACATTTTAGAACCATTTTCACAAAAAATTGCAGATTTTTTTTTCTTCATTTTCGTGACACAAAAACAGTGACCCCGATCATGCGGAACTATCAACATTCTGGACAGGCCTAAAAAACATTTCAAAACCATTTTCACAAAAAATGCAGATTTCTATTTTGTCCCTAAAAACGATGACTCCGATCATGCCGAAAACGCGACATTCTGGACAGGCCTAAAAAAAAACATTTTAAAACCATTTTCACAAAAAATTGCAGATATTTTTTTTTCATTTTCGTGACACAAAAACAGTGACCCCGGTCATGCCGAACTAGCGACATTCTGGACAGGCCTAAAAGTTTTTTTAAACCATTTCCACAAAAAATTGCAGTTTCTATTTTTGTCACCAAAAACGAATTACTCGATCATGCCGAACTAGCGACATTTTGGACAGGCCTAAAAAAACATTTTAAAACCATTTTCACAAAAATTGCAGATTTCTATTTTGTCCCTAAAAACGATGATTCGATCATGCCGGCGACATTCTGGACAGGCCTAAAAAAAATGTAAAACCATTTTCACAAAAATGGCAGATTTTTATTTTTCATTTTCGTGACACAAAACAGTGACCCCGGTCATGCCGAACTAGCGACATTCTGGACAGGCCTAAAAGTTTTTTTTAAACCATTTCCACAAAAAATTGCAGTTTCTATTTTTGTCACCAAAACGATTACTCGATCATGCCGAACTAGCGACATTTTGGACAGGCCTAAAAAAAAACATTTTTAGAACCATTTTCACAAAAAAAAGCTCAGATTTTTTTTTTCATTTTCGTGACACATAAACAGAGACCCGGTCATGCCGAACTAGCGACATTCTGGACAGGCCTAAAAAAAAACATTTTAAAACCATTTTCACAAAAAATTGCAGATTTCTATTTTGTCCCTAAAAACGATGACTCCGATCATGCCGAAAAAGTGACATTCTGGACAGGCCTAAAAAAAATTGTAAAACCATTTTCACAAAAATTGCAGATTTCTATTTTGTCCCTAAAAACGATGATTCCGATCATGCCGAAAAAGCGACATTCTGGACAGGCCTAAAAAAAAAATGTAAAACCATTTTCACAAAAAATTGCAGATATTTATTTTTCATTTTCGTGACACAAAAACAGTGACCCCGGTCATGCCGAACTATCGACATTCTGGACAGGCCTAAAAAAAACATTTTAAAACCATTTTCACAAAAAATTGCAGATATTTTTTTCATTTTCGTGAAACAAAAACAGTGACCCGGTCATGCCGAACTAGCGACATTCTGGACAGGCCTAAAATATTTTTTTTTAACTATTTCCACAAAAAATTGCAGTTTCTATTTTTGTCACCAAAAACGATGACTCCGATCATGCCGAACTAGCGACATTTTGGACAGGCCTAAAAAAAAGCATTTTAGAACCATTTAAAAAAAAAAAGCTCAGAATCTTTTTTCATTTTTTGACACAAAAACAGTGACCCCGGTCATGTCGAACTATCGACATTCTGGACAGGCCTAAAAAACATTTTAAAACCATTTTCACAAAAAATTGCAGATTTCTATTTTGTCCCGAAAAACGATGACCCCAGTCATGCCGAACTATCGACATTTTGGACAGGCCTAAAAAAAAACATTTTTAGAACCATTTTCACAAAAAAAGCTCAGATTTTTTTTTTTCATTTTCGTGACACATAAACAGAGACCCCGGTCATGCCGAACTAGCGACATTCTGGACAGGCCTAAAAAAACATTTTAAAACCATTTTCACAAAAATTGCAGATTTCTATTTTGTCCCTAAAACGATGACTCCGATCATGCCGAAAAAGTGACATTCTGGACAGGCCTAAAAAAAAATTGTAAAACCATTTTCACAAAAAATTGCAGATTTCTATTTTGTCCCTAAAACGATGATTCCGATCATGCCGAAAAAGCGACATTCTGGACAGGCCTAAAAAAAATGTAAAACCATTTTCACAAAAAATTGCAGATATTTATTTTTCATTTTCGTGACACAAAAACAGTGACCCCGGTCGTGCCGAACTATCGACATTCTGGACAGGCCTAAAAAAACATTTTAAAACCATTTTCACAAAAAATTGCAGATATTTTTTTCATTTTCGTGAAACAAAAACAGTGACCCGGTCATGCCGAACTAGCGACATTCTGGACAGGCCTAAAAATTGTTTTTAAACTATTTCCACAAAAATTGCAGTTTCTATTTTTGTCACCAAAAACGATGACTCCGATCATGCCGAACTAGCGACATTTTGGACAGGCCTAAAAAAGCATTTTAGAACCATTTAAAAAAAAAAGCTCAGAATTCTTTTTTTCATTTTTTGACACAAAAACAGTGACTCCCGGTCATGCCGAACTATCGACATTCTGGACAGGCCTAAAAAACATTTTAAAACCATTTTCACAAAAATTGCAGATTTCTATTTTGTCCCGAAAAACGATGACCTCGGTCATGCCGAACTATCGACATTCTGGACAGGCCTAAAAAACATTTTAAAACCATTTTCACAAAAAATTGCAGATATTTTTTTCATTTTCGTGACAGAAAAACAGTGACTCCGATCATGCCGAACTAGCGACATTTTGGACAGGCCTAAAAAACATTTTAAAAACATTTTCACAAAAAATTGCAGATTTCTATTTTGTCCCTAAAAACGATGACTCCGATCATGCCGAAAAAGCGACATTCTGGACAGGCCTAAAAAAACATTTTAAAACCATTTTCACAAAATTGCAGATTTCTATTTTGTCCCTAAAAACGATGATTCCGATCATGCCGAAAAAAGCGACATTCTGGACAGGCCTAAAAAAAAAATGTAAAACCATTTTCACAAAAAATGGCAGATTTTTATTTTTCATTTTCGTGACACAAAAACAGTGACCCCGGTCATGCCGAACTAGCGACATTCTGGACAGGCCTAAAAGTTTTTTTTTAAACCATTTCCACAAAAAATTGCAGTTTCTATTTTTGTCACCAAAAACGATTACTCCGATCATGCCGAACTAGCGACATTTTGGACAGGCCTAAAAAAAAACATTTTTAGAACCATTTTCACAAAAAATGCTCAGATTTTTTTTTTTCATTTTCGTGACACATAAACAGAGACCCCGGTCATGCCGAACTAGCGACATTCTGGACAGGCCTAAAAAATCATTTTTAAACTATTTTCACAAAAAAATGCAGTTTCTATTTTTGTCCCTAAAAACGATGACTCGATCATGCCGAACTAGCGACATTCTGGACAGGCCTAAAAAAATTTTAGAACCATTTTCAAAAAAAGCTTGCAGATTTCTATTTTGTCCCTAAAAACGATGATTCCGATCATGCCGAAAAAGCGACATTCTGGACAGGCCTAAAAAAAAAATGTAAAACCATTTTCACAAAAAATTGCAGATATTTATTTTTCATTTTCGTGACACAAAAACAGTGACCCGGTCATGCCGAACTATCGACATTCTGGACAGGCCTAAAAAAAATTTAAAACCATTTTCACAAAAAATTGCAGATATTTATTTCATTTTAAACACAAACAGTGACCCTGGTCATGCCGAACAGCGACATTCTGGACAGGCATAAAAACATTTTAAAACCATTTTCATTTTCGTGACACAAAAACAGTGACCCGGTCATGCCGAACTAGCGACATTCTGGACAGGCCTAAAAGTTTTTTTTAAACCATTTCCACAAAAAATTGCAGTTTCTATTTTGTCACCAAAAACGATTACTCGATCATGCCGAACTAGCGACATTTTGGACAGGCCTAAAAAAAACATTTTAGAACCATTTTCACAAAAAAAGCTCAGATTTTTTTTTCATTTTCGTGACACAAAAACAGAGACCCGGTCATGCCGAACTAGCGACATTCTGGACAGGCCTAAAAAAACATTTTAAAACCATTTTCACAAAAATTGCAGATTTCTATTTTGTCCCTAAAAACGATGACTCGATCATGCCGAAAAAGTGACATTCTGGACAGGCCTAAAAAAAAAATTTAAAACCATTTTCACAAAAAATTGCAGATATTTATTTTTCATTTTCGTGACACAAAAACAGT
Organism: Salmo salar; assembly: GCF_905237065.1. Classification (NCBI taxonomy): domain Eukaryota; kingdom Metazoa; phylum Chordata; class Actinopteri; order Salmoniformes; family Salmonidae; genus Salmo; species Salmo salar. The sequence continues at coordinate 105,017 of NW_025547731.1, forward strand.
GACCCCGGTCATGCCGAACTATCGACATTCTGGACAGGCCTAAAAAAAAAATTTAAAACCATTTTCACAAAAAATGGCAGATTTTTATTTTTCATTTTCGGTGACACAAAAACAGTGACCCCCGGTCATGCCGAACTAGCGACATTCTGGACAGGCCTAAAAGTTTTTTTTTAAACCATTTCCACAAAAATTGCAGTTTCTATTTTTGTCACCAAAAACGATTACTCGATCATGCCGAACTAGCGACATTTTGGACAGGCCTAAAAAAACATTTTTAGAACCATTTTCACAAAAAATGCTCAGATTTTTTTTTTTCATTTTCGTGACACATAAACAGAGACCCCGGTCATGCCGAACTAGCGACATTCTGGACAGGCTTAAAAAAACATTTTAAAACCATTTTCACAAAAAATGCAGATTTCTATTTTGTCCCTAAAACGATGACTCCGATCATGCCGAAAAAGTGACATTCTGGACAGGCCTAAAAAAATTGTAAAACCATTTTCACAAAAATTGCAGATTTCTATTTTGTCCCTAAAAACGATGATTCCGATCATGCCCGAAAAGCGACATTCTGGACAGGCCTAAAAAAAAATGTAAAACCATTTTCACAAAAAATTGCAGATATTTATTTTTCATTTTCGTGACACAAAAACAGTGACCCCGGTCATGCCGAACTATCGACATTCTGGACAGGCCTAAAAAAATTTTAAAACCATTTTCACAAAAAATTGCAGATATTATTTTTCATTTTCGTGACACAAAAACAGTGACCCGGTCATGCCGGGGTCACTGTTTTAAAAACATTTAAAACCATTTTCACAAAAAATTGCAGATATTTTTTTCATTTTCTTGACACAAAAACAGTGACCCTGGTCATGCCGAACTAGCGACATTCTGGACAGGCATAAAAAACATTTTAAAACCATTTTCATTTTCGTGACACAAAAACAGTGACCCCGGTCGTGCCGAACTAAGCGACATTCTGGACAGGCCTAAAAGTTTTTTTTAAACCATTTCCACAAAAATTGCAGTTTCTATTTTTGTCACCAAAAACGAATTACTCCGATCATGCCGAACTAGCGACATTTTGGACAGGCCTAAAAAAAAAACATTTTAGAACCATTTTCACAAAAAAGCTCAGATTTTTTTTTCATTTTCGTGACACAAAAACAGAGACCCCGGTCATGCCGAACTAGCGACATTCTGGACAGGCCTAAAAAACATTTTAAAACCATTTTCACAAAAATTGCAGATTTCTATTTTGTCCCTAAAAACGATGACTTCGATCATGCCGAAAAAGTGACATTCTGGACAGGCCTAAAAAAAAAATTTAAAACCATTTTCACAAAAAATTGCAGATATTTATTTTTCATTTTCGTGACACAAAAACAGTGACCCCGGTCATGCCGAACTATCGACATTCTGGACAGGCCTAAAAAAAAATTTTAAAACCATTTTCACAAAAAATTGCAGATATTTATTTTTCATTTTCGTGACACAAAAACAGTGACCCCGGTCATGCCGAACTAGCGACATTCTGGACAGGCCTAAATTTTTTTTTTAAACCATTTCCACAAAAAATTGCAGTTTCTATTTTTGTCACCAAAAACGATTACTCGATCATGCCGAACTAGCGACATTTTGGACAGGCCTAAAAAAAACATTTTAAAACCATTTTCGCAAAAAATTGCAGATATTTTTTTCATTTTCTTGACACAAAAACAGTGACCCTGGTCATGCCGAACTAGCGACATTCTGGACAGGCATAAAAAAACATTTTAAAACCATTTTCATTTTCGTGACACAAAAACAGTGACCCCGGTCATGCCGAACTAGCGACATTCTGGACAGGCCTAAAAGTTTTTTTAAACCATTTCACAAAAATTGCAGTTTCTATTTTTGTCTACCAAAACGATTACTCCGATCTGCGAACTAAGCGACATTTTGGACAGGCCTAAAAAAAAACATTTTAGAACCATTTTCACAAAAAAAGCTCAGATTTTTTTCATTTTCGTGACACAAAAACAGAGACCCCGGTCATGCCGAACTAGCGACATTCTGACAGGCCTAAAAAAACATTTTAAAACCATTTTCACAAAAAATTGCAGATTTCTATTTTGTCCCTAAAAACGATGACTCCGATCATGCCGAAAAAGCGACATTCTGGACAGGCCTAAAAAAAAATTTAAAACCATTTTCACAAAAAATTGCAGATATTTATTTTTCATTTTCGTGACACAAAAACAGTGACCGGTCATGCCGAACTATCGACATTCTGGACAGGCCTAAAAAAAATTTAAAACCATTTTCACAAAAATTGCAGATATTTTTTTCATTTTCGTGACACAAAAACAGTGACCGGTCATGCCGGAACTAGCGACATTCTGGACAGGCCTAAAAAGTTTTTTTAAACCATTTCCACAAAAATTGCAGTTTCTATTTTTGTCACCAAAACGAATACTCCGATCATGCTGAACTAGCGACATTTTGGACAGGCCTAAAAAAACATTTTAAAACCATTTTCACAAAAATTGCAGATATTTTTTTTTCATTTTCTTGACACAAAAACAGTGACCCTGGTCATGCCGAACTAGCGACATTCTGGACAGGCATAAAAACATTTTAAAACCATTTTCATTTTCGTGAACAAAAACAGTGCCGGTTGCGAACTAGCGACATTCTGACAGGCCTAAAAGTTTTTTTAAACCATTTCCACCAAAAAATTGCAGTTTCTATTTTTGTCACCAAAAACGATTACTCCGATCATGCCGAACTAGCGACATTTTGGACAGGCCTAAAAAAACATTTTTAGAACCATTTTCACAAAAAAGCTCAGATTTTTTTTTCATTTTCGTGACACAAAAACAGAGACCCCGGTCATGCCGAACTAGCGACATTCTGGACAGGCCTAAAAAAACATTTTAAAACCATTTTTCACAAAAATTGCAGATTTCTATTTTGTCCCTAAAAACGATGACTCCGATCATGCCGAAAAAGCGACATTCTGGACAGGCCTAAAAAAAAAATTTAAAACCATTTTCACAAAAAATTGCAGATAATTTATTTTTCATTTTCGTGACACAAAAACAGTGACCCCGGTCATGCCGAACTATCGACGATTCTGGACAGGCCTAAAAAAAAACATTTTAAAACCATTTTCAAAAAATTGCAGATATTTTTTTCATTTTCGTGACACAAAAACAATGACCCGGTCATGCCGAACTAGCGACATTCTGGACAGGCCTAAAAAATTTTTTTTACTATTTCCACAAAAATTGCAGTTTCTATTTTTGTCACAAAACGATGACTCCGATCATGCCGAACTATCGACATTCTGGACAGGCCTAAAAAAAAAACATTTTTAAAACTATTTTTCACAAAAATTGCAGATTTCTATTTTGTCCCGAAAAGCGATGACCCGGGTCATGCCGAACTATCGACATTCTGGACAGGCCTAAAAAAAATTTTAAACCATTTTCACAAAAAATTGCAGATTTCTATTTTGTCCCGAAAAAACGATGACCCGGTCATGCCGAACTATCGACATTCTGGACAGGCCTAAAAAAACATTTTAAAACCATTTTCACAAAAATTGATATTTTTTTTCATTTTCTTGACACAAAAACAGTGACCCCGGTCATGCCGAACTAGCGACATTCTGGACAGGCCTAAAAAAATGTAAAACCATTTTCACAAAAATTGCAGATTTCTATTTTGTCCCGTAAACGATGACCCGGTCATGCCGAACTATCGACATTCTGGACAGGCCTAAAAAAACATTTTAAAACCATTTTCACAAAAAATTGCAGATATTTTTTTTCATTTTCTTGACACATACAAAAACAGTGACCCCGGTCATGCCGAACTAGCGAGCATTCTGGACAGGCCTAAAAAACATTTTAAAACCATTTTCACAAAAATTGCAGATTTCTATTTTGTCCCTAAAAACGATGACTCCGGTCATGCCGAACTATCGACATTCTGGACAGGCCTAAAAAAAAACATTTTAAAACCATTTTCACAAAAATTGGATATTTTTTTCATTTTCGTGACACAAAAACAGTGACCCCGGTCATGCCGAACTATCGACATTCTGGACAGGCCTAAAAAAAAATTCAAACCATTTTCACAAAAATTGCAGATTTCTATTTTGTCCCTAAAAACGATGATTCCGATCATGCCGAAAAAGCGACATTCTGGACAGGCCTAAAAAAAACATATTAAAACCATTTTCACAAAAAATTGCAGATATTTTTTTTTCATTTTCGTGACACAAAAACAGTGACCCCGGTCATGCCGAACTAGCGACATTTTGGACAGGCCTAAAAAAAAAAGCATTTTAGAACCATTTTCAAAAAAAGCTCAGAATTCTGTTTTTCATTTTTTGACACAAAACAGTGACCCCGGTCATGCCGAACTATCGACATTCTGGACAGGCCTAAAAAAAACATTTTAAAACCATTTTCACAAAAAATTGCAGATTTCTATTTTGTCCCTAAAAACGATGATTCCGATCATGCCGAAAAAGCGACATTCTGGACAGGCCTAAAAAAATTTAAAACCATTTTCACAAAAAACTTGCAGATATTTATTTTTCATTTTCGTGACACAAAAACAGTGACCCGGTCATGCCGAACTATCGACATTCTGGACAGGCCTAAAAAAAAATTTAAAACCATTTTCACAAAAATTGCAGATATTATTTTTCATTTTCGTGACACAAAATCCCGGTCATGCCGGGACTAAGCGAATTCTGAAGGCCTAAAAAAAAACATTTTAAAAACCATTTTCACAAAAATTGTAGATATTTTTTTTCTAGTTTGTTGCCAAAAAGCGATGACCCCAGTCGCGCCGAACTAGGGGCGACATTCTGGACAGGCCCTAAAAAAAACGATTTTGAAACCATTTCAAAAAGCTCATTTTTTTCTTGTGACACAAAAGACAGTGACCCCGGTCATGCCCGAACTAGCTCTTGACATTCTGGACAGGCCTAAAAAGTTTTTTTAAAACCATTTTCACAAAAATTGCAGATTTCTATTTTGTCCCTAAAAACGATGACTCCGATCTGCGCGAAAAGCATTGTGGACAGGCCTAAAAAAACATTTTAAAACCATTTTCACAAAAAATTGCAGATATTTATTTTTCATTTCTCGTGACACAAAAACAGTGAACCGGGTCATGCCGAACTAATCGACATTCTGGACAGGCCTAAAAACATTTTAAAACCATTTTCACAAAAAATTGTAGATATTTTTTTTCATTTTCGTGACACAAAAACAGTGACCCCGGTCATGCCCGTAACTAGCGACATTCTGGACAGGCCTAAAAATTTTTTTTACTATTTCCACAAAAAAATTGCAGTTTCTATTTTTGTCACCAAAAACGATGATCCGATCATGCCGAACTATCGACATTCTGACAGGCCTAAAAAAAACATTTTAAAACTATTTTCACAAAAAATTGCAGATTTCTATTTTGTCCCGAAAAATTCGATGAGTCATGCCGAACTATTCGACATTCTGGACAGGCCTAAAAAAATTTAAAACCATTTTCACAAAAATTGCAGATTTCTATTTTGTCCCCCAAAACGATGACCCCGGTCATGCCGAACTATCGACATTCTGGACAGGCCTAAAAAAAAACATTTTAAAACCATTTTCACAAAAAATTGTAGATATTTTTTTTCATTTTCTTGACACAAAAACAGTGACCCCGGTATGCCGAACTAAGCGACATTCTGGACAGGCCTAAAAAAAATGTAAAACCATTTTCACAAAAAATTGCAGATTTCTATTTTGTCCGAAAACGATGAACCCCGGTCATGCGCGAACTATCGACATTCTGGACAGGCCTAAAAAACATTTTAAAACCATTTTCACAAAAAATTGCAGATATTTTTTCATTTTCTTGACACAAAAACAGTGACCCGGTCATGCCGAACTAGCGACATTCTGGACAGGCCTAAAAAAACATTTTAAAACCATTTTCACAAAAATTGCAGATTTCTATTTTGTCCCGAAAAACGATGTTGACCCGGTCATGCCGAACTATCGACATTCTGGACAGGCCTAAAAAAACATTTTAAAACCATTTTCACAAAAAATTGCAGATATTTTTTTTTCATTTTCGTGACACAAAAACAATGACCCCGGTCGTGCCGAACTATCGACATTCTGGACAGGCCTAAAAAAAAATTCAAACCATTTTCACAAAAAATTGCAGATTTCTATTTTGTCCCTAAAAACGGTGATTCCGATCATGCCGAAAAGCGACATTCTGGACAGGCCTAAAAAAAAAATTAAAACCATTTTTCACAAAAATTGCAGATATTTATTTTTCATTTTCGTGACACAAAAACAGTGACCCCGGTCATGCCAACTATCGACATTCTGGACAGGCCTAAAAAAAAGCATTTTAGAACCATTTTTCAAAAAAAAAGCTCAGAATTTTTTTCATTTTTGACACAAAAACAGTGACCCCGGTCATGCCGAACTATCGACATTCTGGCAGGCCTAAAAAAAAAATTGTAAAACCATTTTCACAAAAATTGCAGATTTCTATTTTGTCCCTAAAAGCGATGATTCCGATCATGCCGAAAAAGCGACATTCTGGACAGGCCTAAAAAAATTTAAAACCATTTTCTACAAAAATTGCAGATATTTATTTTTCATTTTCGTGACACAAAAACAGTGACCCGGGTCATGCCGAACTATCGACATTCTGGACAGGCCTAAAAAAAAATTTAAAACCATTTTCACAAAAATTGCAGATAATTATTTTCATTTTCGTATAAAAACAATGACCCCGGTCATGCCGGTCACTGTTTTAAAAACATTTTAAACCATTTTCACAAAAAATTGCAGATATTTTTTTTCATTTTCTTGACACAAAACAGTGACCCTAGTCATGCCGAACTAGCGACATTCTGGACAGGCATAAAAAACATTTTAAAACCATTTTCATTTTCGTCACATAAACAGTGACCCCGGTCATGCGAACTAGCGACATTCTGGACAGGCCTAAAAGTTTTTTTTAAACCATTTTCCACAAAAAATTGCAGTTTCTATTTTTTGTCACCAAAAGACGATTACTCGATCATGCCGAACTAGCGACATTCTGGACAGGCCTAAAAAAACATTTTAGAACCATTTTCACAAAAAAGCTCAGATTTTTTTTTCATTTTCGTGACACAAAAACAGAGACCCCGGTCATGCGAACTAGCGACATTCTGGACAGGCCTAAAAAACATTTTAAAACCATTTTCACAAAAAATTGCAGATTTCTATTTTGTCCCTAAAAACGATGACTCGATCATGCCCGAAAAAGCGACATTCTGGACAGGCCTAAAAAAAAATTTAAAACCATTTTCACAAAAAATTGCAGATATTTATTTTTCATTTTCGTGACACAAAAACAGTGACCCCGGTCGATGCCGAACTATCGACATTCTGGACAGGCCTAAAAAAAAATTTAAAACCATTTTCACAAAAAATTGCAGATATTTTTTTTCATTTTCGTGACACAAAAACAGTGACCCCGGTCATGCGAACTAAGCGACATTCTGGACAGGCCTAAAAGTTTTTTTAAACCATTTCCACAAAAATTGCAGTTTCTATTTTTGTCACCAAAAACGATTACTCCGATCATGCGAACTAAGCGACATTTTGGACAGGCCTAAAAAAAAACATTTTAAAACCATTTTCACAAAAAAATTGCAGATATTTTTTTTCATTTTCTTGACACAAAAACAGTGACCCTGGTCATGCCGAACTAAGCGACATTCTGGACAGGCATAAAAAAACATTTTAAAACCATTTCATTTTCGGGACACAAAAACAGTGACGGTCATGCCGAACTAGCGACATTCTGACAGGCCTAAAAGTTTTTTAAACCATTTCCACAAAAATTGCAGTTTCTATTTTTGTCTCCAAAAACGATTCTCGATCATGCCGAACTAAGCGACATTTTGGACAGGCCTAAAAAAAACATTTTAGAACCATTTTCACAAAAAAGCTCAGATTTTTTTTTTCATTTTCGTGACACAAAAACAGAGACCCGGTCATGCCGAACTAAGCGGCATTCTGGACAGGCCTAAAAAAAAAACATTTTAAAACCATTTTCACAAAAAATTGCAGATTTCTATTTTGTCCCTAAAACGATGACTCCGATCATGTCGGGAAAAAGTGACATTCTGGACAGGGGCCTAAAAAAAATTTAAAACCATTTTCACAAAAAATTGCAGATATTTATTTTTCATTTTCGTGACACAAAAACAGTGACCCCGGTCATGCCGAACTATCGACATTCTGGACAGGCCTAAAAAAAAACATTTTAAAACCATTTTCACAAAAAATTGCAGATATTTTTTTTTTTTCATTTTCGTGACACAAAAACAGTGACCGGTCATGCCGAACCAGCGACATTCTGGACAGGCCTAAAAAATTTTTTTACTATTTTCACAAAAATTGCAGTTTCTATTTTTGTCCCCAAAAACGATGACTCGATCATGCCGAACAATCGACATTCTGGACAGGCCTAAAAAACATTTTAAAACTATTTTCACAAAAATTGCAGATTTCTATTTTGTCCCAAACAACGATGACCCCGGTCATGCCGAACTATCGACACATTCTGGACAGGCCTAAAAAACATTTAAAACCATTTTCACAAAAATTGCAGATTTCTATTTTGTCCCGAAAACGATGACCCCGGTCATGCCGGAACTACTCGACATTCTGGACAGGCCTAAAAAAAAACATTTTAAAACCATTTTCACAAAAAATTGCAGATATTTTTTTCATTTTCTTGACACAAAAACAGTGACCCCGGTCATGCCGAACTAAGCGACATTCTGGACAGGCCTAAAAAAAAATGTAAAACCATTTTCACAAAAAATTGCAGATTTCTATTTTGTCCCGAAAAACGATGACCCCGGTCATGCCGAACTCGATCGACATTCTGGACAGGCCTAAAACATTTTAAAACCATTTTCACAAAAATTGCAGATATTTTTTTTCATTTTCTTGACACAAAACAGTGACCCCGGTCATGCCGGAACTAGCGACATTCTGGACAGGCCTAAAAAAACATTTTAAAACCATTTTCACAAAAAATTGCAGATTTCTATTTTGTCCCAAAACGATGACCCCGGTCATGCCGAACTATCGACATTCTGGACAGGCCTAAAAAACATTTTAAAACCATTTTCACAAAAATTGCAGATATTTTTTTTTCATTTTCGTGACACAAAAACAGTGACCCGGTCATGCCGAATTATCGACATTCTGGACAGGCCTAAAAAAAAAAATTCAAACCATTTTCACAAAAAAATTGCAGATTTCTATTTTGTCCCTAAAAACGATGATTCGATCTGCCCCGAAAAAGCGACATTCTGGACAGGCCTAAAAAAAAATTAAAACCATTTTCACAAAAAATTGCAGATATTTATTTTTCATTTTCGTGACACAAAAACAGTGACCCCGGGTCATGCCCGAACTTCAGCGACATTCTGGACAGGCCTAAAAAAAGCATTTTAGAACCATTTTCAAAAAAAAGCTCAGAATTCTTTTTTTCATTTTTGACACAAAAACAGTGACCCGGTCATGCCGAACTACTTCGCATTCTCGGACAGGCCTAAAAAAACATTTTAAAACCATTTTAACAAAAATTGCAGATTTCTATTTTGTCCCGAAAACGTATGACCCCGGTCGCGCGGAATCGACATTCTGGACAGGCCTAAAAACATTTTAAACCATTTTCACAAAAAATTGCAGATATTTTTTCATTTTCGTGACACAAAAAACAGTGACTGCGATCATGCCGAACTAGCGACATTTTGGACAGGCCTAAAAAACATTTTAAAAACATTTTCACAAAAATTGCAGATTTCTATTTTGTCCCTAAAAACGATGACTCCGATCATGCCGAAAAAGCGACATTCTCGGACAGGCCTAAAAACATTTTAAAACCATTTTCACAAAAAATTGCAGATTTCTATTTTGTCCCTAAAAACGATGATTCGATCATGCCGAAAAAGCGACATTCTGGACAGGCCTAAAAAAAAAAAATGTAAAACCATTTTCACAAAAATGGCAGATTTTATTTTTCATTTTCGTGACACAAAACAGTGACCCTGTCATGCCGAACTAGCGACATTCTGGACAGGCCCAAAAAGTTTTTTTAAACCATTTCCACAAAAATTGCAGTTTCTATTTTGTCACCAAAAACGATTACTCGATCAATGCGAACTAGCGACATTCTGGACAGGCCTAAAAAAACATTTTAAACCATTTTCACAAAAAATTGCAGATATTTTCTTCATTTTCTTGACACAAAAACAGTGACCCTGGTCATGCCGAATAGCGACATTCTGGACAGGAATAAAAAACATTTTAAAACCATTTTCATTTTTCGTGACACAAAAACAGTGACCCCGGTCATGCCAACAGCTTATGATTCTGGAGCAGGCCTAAAAGTTTTTTTTAAACCATTTCCACAAAAAATTGCAGTTCTATTTTTGTCACCAAAAACGATTATCCGATCATGCCGAACTAGCGACATTTTGGACAGGCCCTAAAAAAACATTTTTAGTACCATTTCTAAAGCTCAGATTTTTTCATTTCGTGACACAAACAGAGACCCGGTCATGCCGAACTAGCGACATTCTGGACAGGCCTAAAAAACATTTTAAAACCATTTTCAAATTGCAGATTTCCATTTTGTCCCTAAAACGATGACTCCGATCATGCCGAAAAGCCATTCTGGACGGAAAAACATTTTAAAACCATTTTCACAAAAAATTGCAGAATCTTTTTCATTTTCGTTACACAAAAAAAAACAGTGACCCCGGTCATGCCGAACTAGCGACATTCTGGACAGGTCTAAAAGTTTTTTTAAAACCATTTCCACAAAAATTGCAGTTTCTATTTTGTCACCAAAACGAATTCGATCCATGCCGAACTAGCGACATTTGTTTGGACAGGCCTAAAAAAACATTTTAAAACCATTTTCACAAAAAATTGCAGATATTTTTTCTACCATTTTCTTGACACCAAAATAGTGACCCTGGTCATGCCGGAACTAAGCGACATTCTTGGACAGGCATAAAACATTTTAAAACCATTTTCATTTCCGTGACACAAAAACAGTGAACCCCGGGTCATGCCGAACTAAGCGACATTCTGGACAGGCCTAAAAGTTTTTTTTAAACCATTTCCACAAAATTGCAGTTTCTATTTTTGTCACCAAAAACGATTACTCCGATCATGCCGAACTAAGCGACATTTTGGACAGGCCTAAAACATTTTAAAAACTCATTTTCACAAAAATTGCAGATATTTTTTTTCATTTTCTTGACACAAAAACAGTGACCCCGGGTCATGCCGAACTAGCGACATTCTGGAGCAGGCATAAAAAACATTTTAAAACCATTTTCACAAAAATTGCAGATTTCTATTTTGTCCCGAAAAACGATGACCCCGGTCATGCCGAATATCGACATTCTGGACAGGCCTAAAAAAACATTTTAAAAACCATTTTCAGTGTAAAAAATGGCAGATATTTTTTTTCATTTTCGTGACACAAAAACAGTGATCTCTAGGTCATGCCGGACTATCGACATTCTGGACAGGCCTAAAAAAACGCAAATTCAAACCATTTTCACAAAAAATTCGCAGATTTCTTTATTTTGTCCCACGCATGATTCGATCGTCGCGCGAAAAAGCGACATTCTGGACAGGCCTAAAAAAAAATTAAAACCATTTTCACAAAAATAGCAGATATTTATTTTTCATTTCGTGACACAAAACAGTGACCCCGGGTCATGCCGAACTAGCGAACATTCTGGACAGGCCTAAAAAAAAACATTTTAAAACCATTTTCACAAAAATTGCAGATATGTATTGTTTTATTTAAAAAGAAAGTGACCCCGGGTCATGCCAGGGAACTGCGACATTCTGACATGGCAGGCCTAAAAAAAAACATTTTAAAACCATTTTCTTACAAAAAATTGCAGATATTTTTTTTTCCATTTTACGTGACACAAAAAAACAGTGACCCCGGTCATGCCGAACTAAGCGACATTCTGGACAGTCCTAAAAGTTTTTTAAACCATTTCCACAAAAATTGCAGTTTCTATTTTTGTCACCAAAACGGACATTCGATCATGCCGAACTAGCGACATTTTGGACAGGGGCCTAAAAAAAACATTTTAGAACCATTTTTCCAAAAAAGCTCAGATTTTTTTTTCATTTATCGTGACACAAAAACAAAGTGACCCCGGTCATGCCGAACAGCCGACATTCTGGACAGGGCCTAAAAACATTTTAAAACCATTTTCACAAAAATTGCAGATATTTTTTTCAGCTTTTCTTTTGAACAAAAACAGATTGACTCCCGGTCATGCCGAACTATCGACATTCTGGACCAGGCCTAAAACCATTTTAAAACCATTTTCACAAAAATTGCAGATATTTTTTCATTTTCTTGACACAAAAACAGTGACCCCGGTCATGCCGGGAACTGGCGACAAAAAGATTCTGGACAGGCCTAAAAAAAAATTTCGAAATAATTTTCAAAAAATTGCAGATTTACTTGTCCCTAAAACGACATGATTCCGATCATGCCGGCGCTTACATTCTGGACAGGCCTAAAAAACATTTTAAAACCATTTTCACAAAAAATTGCAGATATTTTTTTCATTTTCTTAGAGCACAAAAACTAGTGACCCCGGTCATGCCGAACTAGCGAACATTCTGGACAGGCCTAAAAACATTTTAAAACCATTTTCACAAAAAATTTGTGATTTTATTTTGCTCGAAAAACGATGTGACCCCGTCATGTGCGAGACTTCTCGACGATTCTGGACAGGCCTAAAAAACATTTTTAAACCATTTTCTACAAAAAATTGCAGATATTTTTTTCATTTATCGTGAACAAAAACAGTGACCCCGGGTCGCGCCCGAACTACATTCTGGACAGGCCTAAAAAAAAAAATTAAAACCATTTTCACAAAAATTGCAGATTTCCTATTTTTAGTCACCAAAAACGACATTCTCGATCATGCCGAACTATAGCGACATTTTGGACAGGCCTAAAAAAAACCATTTTACAACCATTTCAAATCCAGATTTTTTTCTTCATTTCATTGTTACAAAAACAG
>NW_025547732.1:0-12020 GCF_905237065.1 Salmo salar
CATTTATAACAGTATATCACCTCTACATTTATGTATATAATCTCTACATTTATAACAGTGTATCTGTCTGCACACATTTATACATATCATCTCTACATTCATAACAGCATATCATCTCTACATTTTATAACATGTATATCATCTCTACAGGTGTTTATGACATAACAATTATCATCTCTGCCAGCATTTGCGCAACAGGAATGTCTCTACATTTATAACAAATATCATCTCTACATTTATAACAGCATATCATCTCTACATTTATAACAGTATATCGTCTTTACATTTATAACAGTATATCATCTCTACATTTTAAACACTACATTTATAACAGATATCATCTCCCATTTATAACAGGAATCATCTCTACAAACATTGGTAAGCAGTATATCATCTTTACATTTATAACATATATCATCTCTACATTTATAACAGTATATCATCTCTACATTTATAAAATTATATCATCTTTACAAACATTTATGACAGTATATCATCTCTACAAACATTTATAACAGAATATCATCTCTACATTTATAACGGTATATCATCTCTACAAACATTTATACAGTATATCATCTCTACATTTATAACAGTATATCATCTCTACATTTATAACAGCATATCATCTCTACATTTATAGCAGTATATCATGTCTACATTTATAACAGTATATCATCTCTACATTTATAACAATATATCATCTCTACATTTATAACAGTATATCATCTCTACATTTATAACAGTATATCATCTCTACATTTATAACAGCATATCATCTCTACATTTATAACAGTATCATCTCTACATTTAGAACAGTATATCATCTCTACATTTATAACAGTATATCATCTCTACATTTATAACAGTATATCATCTCTACAAACATTTATAACAGTATATCATCTCTACACATTTATAACAGTATATAATCTCTACATTTAGTAACAGTATATCATCTCTACATTTATAACAGTATATCATCTCTGCATTTATAACAATATCATCTCTACATTTATAACAGTATATCATCTCTACATTTAGAACAGTATATCATCTCTACATTTATAACAGTATATCATCTCTACATTTATAACAGTATATCATCTCTAACATTTATAACAGTATATCATCTCTACAAACATTTAACAGTATATCATCTCTACATTTATAACAGCATATCATCTCTACATTTATAACAGTATATCATCTCTATTTATAACAGTATATCATCTCTACAAACATTTATAACAGAATATCATCTCTACATTTATAACAGTATATCATCTCTAAAACATTTATAACAGTATATCATCTCTACATTTATAACAGTATATCATCTCTACATTAAGCATATAATCTCTCACATTTATAACAGTATATCATCTCTACATTTATAACAGTATATCATCTCTACATTTATAGCAGTATATCATCTCTACATTTATAACAGTATATCATCTCTACATTTATAACAGTATATCATCTCTACATTTATAAGCAGTATATCATCTCTACATTTATAACAGTATATCATCTCTACATTTATAACAGTATATCATCTCTACAACATTTATAACAGTATATCATCTCTACAACTTTATAACAGTATATCATCTCTACATTTATAACAGTATATCATCTCTACAACATTTATAACAGTATATCATCTCTACATTTATAACAGTATATCATCTCTACATTTATAACAGTATATCATCTCTACATTTATAACAAGTATCTCATCTCTACATTTATAACAGTATATCATCTCTACATTTATAACAGTATATCATCTCTACATTTATAACAGTATATCATCTCTACATTTATAACAGTATATCATCTCTACATAATTTATAACAGTATATCATCTCTACAAACATTATAACAGTATATCATCTCTACATTTATAACAGTATATCATCTCTACAAACATTTAAAGCAGTATATCATCTCTACATTTATAACAGTATATCATCTCTACATTTATAACAGCATATCATTTCTACATTTATAACAGTATATCATCTCTACATTTATAACAGTATATCATCTCTACATTTATAACAGTATATCATCTCTACATTTATAACAGTATATCATCTCTCCATTTATAACAGTATATCATCTCTACATTTATAACAGTATATCATCTCTACATTTATAACAGTATATCATCTCTACATTTATAACAGTATATCATCTCTACATTTATAACAGCATATCATCTCTACATTTATAACAGTATATCATCTCTACATTTATAACAGTATATCATCTCTACATTTATAACAGTATATCATCTCTACATTTATAACAGCATATCATCTCTACATTTATAACAGTATATCATCTCTACATTTATAACAGTATATCATCTCTACATTTATAACAGTATATCATCTCTACATTTATAACAGTATATCATCTCTACATTTATAACAGTATATCATCTCTACATTTATAACAGTATATCATCTCTACAAACATTTATAACAGTATATCATCTCTACATTTATAACAGTATATCATCTCTACAAACATTTAAAGCAGTATATCATCTCTACATTTATAACAGTATATCATCTCTACATTTATAACAGCATATCATCTCTACATTTATAACAGTATATCATCTCTACATTTATAACAGTATATCATCTCTACATTTATAACAATGTATCATCTCTACATTTATAACAGTATATCATCTCTACATTTATAACAGTATATCATCTCTACATTTATAACAGTATATCATCTCTACATTTATAACAGTATATCATCTCTACATTTAGAACAGTATATAATCTCTACATTTATAACAGCATATCATCTCTACATTTATAACAGTATATCATCTCTACAAACATTTATAACAGTATATCATCTCTACATTTATAACAGTATATAATCTCTACATTTATAACAGTATATCATCTCTACATTTATAACAGTATATCATCTCTACATTTATAACAGTATATCATCTCTACATTTATAACAGTATATCATCTCTACATTTATAACATTATATCATCTCTACATTTATAACAGTATATCATCTCTACATTTATAACAGTATATCATCTCTACAAACATTTATAACAGTATATCATCTCTACAAACATAACAGTATATCATCTCTACATTTATAACAGTATATCATCTCTACATTTATAACAGTATATCATCTCTACATTTATAACAGTATATCATCTCTACAAACATTTATAACAGTATATCATCTCTACATTTATAACAGTATATCATCTCTAACATTTATAGCAGTATATCATCTCTACATTTATAACAGTATATCATCTCTACATTTATAACAGTATATCATCTCTACATTTATAACAGTATATCATCTCTACATTTATAACAGTATATCATCTCTACATTTATAACAGTATATCATCTCTACATTTATAACAGTATATCATCTCTACATTTATAACAGTATATCATCTCTACATTTATAACAGTATATCATCTCTACAACATTTATAACAGTATATCATCTCTACATTTATAACAGTATATCATCTCTACATTTATAACAGTATATCATCTCTACATTTATAACAGTATATCATCTCTACATTTATAACAGCATATCATCTCTACATTTATAACAGTATATCATCTCTACATTTATAACAGTATATCATCTCTACATTTATAACAGTATATCATCTCTACAAACATTTATAACAGTATATCATCTCTACAATTTATAACAGTATATCATCTCTACATTTATAACAGTATATCATCTCTACAAACATTTATAACAGTATATCATCTCTACATTTATAACAGTATATCATCTCTACATTTATAACAGTATATCATCTCTACATTTATAACAGTATATCATCTCTACATTTATAACAGTATATCATCTCTACATTTATAACAGTATATCATCTCTACATTTATAACAGCATATCATCTCTACATACATAACAGTATATCATCTCTACATTTATAACAGTATATCATCTCTACAAACATTTATAACAGAATATCATCTCTACATTTATAACAGTATATCATCTCTACAAACATTTAAAGCAGTATATCATCTTTACATTTATAACAGTATATCATCTCTACATTTATAACAGTATATCATCTCTACATTTATAACAGTATATCATCTACATTTATAACAGTATATCATCTCTACATTTATAACAATGTATCATCTCTACATTTATAACAGTATATCATCTCTACATTTATAACAGTATATCATCTCTACAAACATTTATAACAGTATATCATCTCTACATTTATAACAGTATATCATCTCTACATTTATAACAGTATATCATCTCTACATTTATAACAGTATATCATCTCTACATTTATAACAGTATATCATCTCTACATTTATAACAGTATATCATCTCTACATTTATAACAGTATATCATCTCTACATTTATAACAGTATATCATCTCTACATTTATAACAGTATATCATCTCTACATTTATAACAGTATATCATCTCTACATTTATAACAGTATATCATCTCTAACATTTATAACAGTATATCATCTCTACATTTATAACAGTATATCATCTCTACAACATTTATAGCAGTATATCATCTCTACATTTATAACAGTATATCATCTCTACATTTATAACAGTATATCATCTCTACATTTATAACAGTATATCATCTCTACAAACATTTATAACAGTATATCATCTCTACATTTATAACAGTATATCATCTCTCACATTTATAACGTATATCATCTCAACATTTATAACAGTATATCATCTCTACATTTATAACAGTATATCATCTCTACATTTATAACAGTATATCATCTCTACATTTATAACAGTATATCATCTCTACAAACATTTATAACAGTATATCATCTTTACATTTATAACAGTATATCATCTCTACATTTATAACAGCATATCACCTCTACATTTATAACAGTATATCATCTCTACATTTATAACAGTATATCATCTCTCACATTTATAACAGTATATCATCTCTACAAACATTTATAACAGTATATCATCTCTACATTTATAACAGTATATCATCTCTACATTTATAACAGTATATCATCTCTACAAACATTTATAACAGTATATCATCTCTACATTTATAACAGTATATAATCTCTACATTTATAACAGTATATCATCTCTACATTTATAACAGTATATCATCTCTACATTTATAACAGCATATCATCTCTACATTTATAACAGCATATCATCTCTACATTTATAACAGCATATAATCTCTACAATAATAACAGTATATCATCTCTACATTTATAACAGTATATCATCTCTACAAACATTTATAACAGTATATCATCTCTACATTTATAACAGTATATCATCTCTACATTTATAACAGTATATCATCTCTACATTTATAACAGTATATCATCTCTACATTTATAACAGTATATCATCTCTACATTTATAACAGTATATCATCTCTACATTTATAACAGTATATCATCTCTACATTTATAACAGTATATCATCTCTACAAACATAACAGTATATCATCTCTACATTTATAACAGCATATCATCTCTACATTTATAACAGTATATCATCTCTACATTTATAACAGTATATCATCTCTACATTCATAACAGTATATCATCTCTACATTTATAACAGTATATCATCTCTCAAACATTTAAAGCAGTATATCATCTCTACATTTATAACAGTATATCATCTCTACATTTATAACAGCATATCATCTCTACATTTATAACAGTATATCATCTCTACATTTATAACAGTATATCATCTCTACATTTATAACAGTATATCATCTCTCACATTTATAACAGTATATCATGTCTACATTTATAACAGTATATCATCTCTACATTTATAACAGTATATCATCTCTACATTTATAACAGCATATCATCTCTACATTTATAACAGTATATCATCTCTACATTTATAACAGCATATCATCTCTACATTTATAACAGTATATCATCTCTACAAACATTTATAACAGTATATCATCTCTACATTTATAACAGTATATCATCTCTACATTTATAACAGTATATCATCTCTACATTTATAACAGTATATCATCTCTACATTTATAACAGTATATCATCTCTACATTTATAACAGTATATCATCTCTACATTTATAACAGTATATCATCTCTACATTTATAACAGTATATCATCTCTACATTTATAACAGTATATCATCTCTACAAACATTTAAAGCAGTATATCATCTCTACATTTATAACAGTATATCATCTCTACATTTATAACAGCATATCATCTCTACATTTATAACAGTATATCATCTCTACATTTATAACAGTATATCATCTCTACATTTATAACAACATATCATCTCTACATTTATAACAGTATATCATCTCTACATTTATAACAGTATATCATCTCTACATTTATAACAGTATATCATCTCTACATTTATAACAGTATATCATCTCTACATTTATAACAGTATATCATCTCTACATTTATAACAGCATATCATCTCTACATTTATAACAGTATATCATCTCTACATTTATAACAGTATATCATCTCTACATTTATAACAATGTATCATCTCTACATTTATAACAGTATATCATCTCTACATTTATAACAGTATATCATCTCTACAAACATTTATAACAGTATATCATCTCTACATTTATAACAGTATATCATCTCTACATTTATAACAGTATATCATCTCTACATTTATAACAGTATATCATCTTTACATTTATAACAGTATATCATCTCTACAAACATTTATAACAGAATATCATCTCTACATTTATAACAGTATATCATCTCTACAAACATTTAAAGCAGTATATCATCTCTACATTTATAACAGTATATCATCTCTACATTTATAACAGCATATCATCTCTACATTTATAACAGTATATCATCTCTACATTTATAACAGTATATCATCTCTACATTTATAACAGTATATCATCTCTACATTTATAACAGTATATCATCTCTACATTTATAACAGCATATCATCTCTACATTTATAACAGTATATCATCTCTACATTTATAACAGTATATCATCTCTACATTTATAACAGTATATCATCTACATTATAACAGTATATCATCTCTACATTTATAACAGTATATCATCTCTACAAACATTTATAACAGTATATCATCTCTACATTTATAACAGTATATAATCTCTACATTTATAACAGTATATCATCTCTACATTTATAACAGTATATCATCTCTACATTTATAACAGTATATCATCTCTCAACATTTATAACAGTATATCATCTCTACATTTATAACAGTATAACATTTAAAGATATCATCTCTACATTTATAACAGTATATCATCTCTACATTTATAACAGTATATCATCTCTACATTTATAACAGTATATCATCTCTACATTTATAACAGTATATCATCTCTACATTTATAACAGTATATCATCTCTACATTTATAACAGTATATCATCTCTACAAACATTTATAACAGAATATCATCTCTACATTTATAACAGTATATCATCTCTACAAACATTTAAAGCAGTATATCATCTCTACATTTATAACAGTATATCATCTCTACATTTATAACAGCATATCATCTCTACATTTATAACAGTATATCATCTCTACATTTATAACAGTATATCATCTCTACATTTATAACAGTGTATCATCTCTACATTTATAACAGTATATCATCTCTACATTTATAACAGTATATCATCTCTACATTTATAACAGTATATCATCTCTACATTTATAACAGTATATCATCTCTACATTTATAACAGTATATCATCTCTACATTTATAGCAGCATATCATCTCTACATTTATAACAGTATATCCTACATTAAAAGTATATCATCTCTACATTTATAACAGTATATCATCTCTACATTTATAACAGCATATCATCTCTACATTTATAACAGTATATCATCTCTACAAACATTTATAACAGAATATAATCTCTACATTTATAACAGCATATAATTTCCACATTTATAACAGTATATCATCTCTACATTTATAACAGTATATCATCTCTACACATTTATAACAGTATATCATCTCTCAACATTTATAACAGTATATCATCTCTACAAACATTTAAAGCAGTATATCATCTCTACATTTATAACAGTATATCATCTCTACATTTATAACAGTATATCATCTCTACATTTATAACAGTATATCATCTCTACATTTATAACAGTATATCATCTCTACATTTATAACAGTATATCATCTCTACATTTATAACAGTATATCATCTCTCACATTTATAACAGCATATCATCTCTACATTTATAACAGTATATCATCTCTACAACATTTATAACAGTATATCATCTCTACATTTATAACAGTATATCATCTCTACATTTATAACAGTATATCATCTCTACATTTATAACAGTATATCATCTCTACAAACATTTATAACAGTATATATCTCTACATTTATAACAGTATTAATCTCTACATTTATAACAGTATATCATCTCTACATTTATAACAGCATATCATCTCTACATTTATAAAGTGTATCATCTCTACATTTATAACAGCATATCATCTCTACAATAACAGTATATCATCTCTACATTTATAACAGTATATCATCTCTACATTTATAACAGTATATCATCTCTACATTTATAACAGTATATCATCTCTACATTCATAACAGTATATCATCTCTACATTTATAACAGCATATCATCTCTACATTTATAACAGTATATCATCTTTACAAACATTTATAACAGTATATCATCTCTACAAACATTTATAACAGAATATCATCTCTACATTTATAACAGTATATCATCTCTACAAACATTTAAAGCAGTATATCATCTCTACATTTATAACAGTATATCATCTCTACATTTATAACAGCATATCATCTCTACATTTATAACAGTATATCATCTCTACATTTATAACAGTATATCATCTCTACATTTATAACAGCATATCATCTCTACATTTATAACAGTATATCATCTCTACATTTATAACAGTATATCATCTCTACATTTATAACAGTATATCATCTCTACATTTATAACAGTATATCATCTCTACATTTATAACAGTATATCATCTCTACAAACATTTATAACAGTATATCATCTTTACATTTATAACAGTATATCATCTCTACATTTATAACAGTATATCATCTCTACATTTATAACAGTATATCATCTCTACATTTATAACAGTATATCATCTCTACATTTATAACAGTATATCATCTCTACATTTATAACAGTATATCATCTCTACATTTATAACAGTATATCATCTCTACATTTATAACAGTATATCATCTCTAAACATTTATAACAGTATATCATCTCTACATTTATAACAGCATATCATCTCTCAAACATTTATAACAGTATATCATCTCTACATTTATAACATGGTATATCATCTCTACATTTATAACAGTATATCATCTCTACATTTATAACAGTATATCATCTCTACATTTATAACAGTATATCATCTCTACATTTATAACAGTATATCATCTCTACATTATATAACAGTATATCATCTCTACAAACATAACAGTATATCATCTCTACATTTATAACAGTATATCATCTCTACATATTTATAACAGTATATCATCTCTACATTTATAACAGTATATCATCTCTACATTTATAACAGTATATCATCTCTACATTTATAACAGTATATCATCTCTTACATTTATAACAGTATATCATCTCTACATTTATAACAGTATATCATCTCTACATTTATAACAGTATATCATCTCTACATTTATAACAGTATATCATCTCTACATTTATAGCAACAGTATATCATCTCTACATTTATAACAGTATATCATCTCTACATTTATAACAGTATATCATCTCTACATTTATAACAGTATATCATCTCTACATTTATAACAGTATATCATCTCTACATTTATAACAGTATATCATCTCTACATTTATAACAGTATATCATCTCTACATTTATAACAGTATATCATCTCTACATTTATAACAGTATATCATCTCTACAAACATTTATAACAGAATATCATCTCTACATTTATAACAGTATATCATCTCTACATTTATAACAGCATATCATCTCTACATTTATAACAGTATATCATCTACATTTATAACAGTATATCATCTCTACAGACATTTATAACAGAATATAATCTCTACATTTATAACAGTATATCATCTCTACAAACATTTAAAGCAGTATATCATCTCTACATTTATAACAGTATATCATCTCTACATTTATAACAGCATATCATTTCTACATTTATAACAGTATATCATGTCTACATTTATAACAGTATATCATCTCTACATTTATAACAGTATATCATCTCTACATTTATAACAGTATATCATCTCTAACATTTATAACAGTATATCATCTCTACATTTATAACAGTATATCATCTCTACATTTATAACAGTATATCATCTCTACATTTATAACAGTATATCATCTCTACATTTATAACATATATCATCTCTACATTTATAACAGTATATCATCTCTAACATTTATAACAGTATATCATCTCTACATTTATAACAGTATACCATCTCTACATTTATAACAGTATATCATCTCTACATTTATAACAGTATATCATCTCTACAAACATTTATAACGAAGTATATCATCTCTACATTTATAACAGTATATCATCTCTACATTTATAACAGTATATCATCTCTACATTTAGAACAGTATATCATCTCTACATTTATAACAGTATATCATCTCTACAAACATTTATAACAGTATATCATCTCTACAAACATTTAAAGCAGTATATCATCTCTACATTTATAACAGTATATCATCTCTACATTTATAACAGTATATCATCTCTACATTTATAACAGTATATCATCTCTACATTTATAACAGCATATCATCTCTACATTTATAACAGTATATCATCTCTACATTTATAACAGCATATCATCTCTACATTTATAACAGTATATCATCTCTACATTTATAACAGCATATCATCTCTACATTTATAACAGTATATCATCTCTACATTTATAACAGTATATCATCTCTACATTTATAACAGTATATCATCTCTACATTTATAACAGCATATCATCTCTACATTTATAACAGTATATCATCTCTACATTTATAACAGTATATCATCTCTACATTTATAACAGTATATCATCTCTACATTTATAACAGTATATCATCTCTACATTTATAACAGTATATCATCTCTACATTTATTACAGTATATCATCTCTACAAACATTTATAACAGAATATCATCTCTACATTTATAACAGTATATCATCTCTACAAACATTTAAAGCAGTATATCATCTCTACATTTATAACAGTATATCATCTCTACATTTATAACAGCATATCATTTCTACATTTATAACAGTATGTCATCTCTACATTTATAACAGTATATCATCTCTACATTATAAACAATATCATCTCTACATTTATAACAGTATATCATCTCTACATTTATAAAGCAATATCATCTCTGACATTTATAACAGTATATCATCTCTACATTTATAACAGCATATCATCTCTACATTTATAACAGCATATCATCTCTACATTTTATAAGCAGTATATCATCTCTACATTTATAACAGTATATCATCTTTCTACACATTTATAATAGTATATCATCTCTACATTTATATCAGTATACAATCTACATAAACAGATATCATCTCAATTTATAACAGTATATCACTCTAGCATTTAGAACGTTGTAATCTCTACATTTATAACGACGTATATCATCTACATTTTGTAAGAATAGTATCGTCTCTGCAAACGTTTATAACAGTATATCATCTTTCACAATTTAAAATCAGTATATCATCTCTACAAACATTTATAAAGGTAT
>NW_025547733.1:0-17627 GCF_905237065.1 Salmo salar
GCTGTTTTTTGATATAAATATGAACTTGATTGAACAAAACATGCATGTATTGTATAACATAACCTGTTGGGTCTAGGGGGCAGCATTTGCACGTCTGGATAAAAAAAATGTACCCGATTTAATCTGGTTACTAATCCTACCCAGTAACTAGAATATGCATATACTTATTATATATGGATAGAAAACACTCTAAAGTTTCCAAAACTGTTTGAATGGTGTCTGTGAGTATAACAGAACTCATTTGGCAGGCAAAACCCTGAGACATTTTCTGACAGGAAGTGGATACCTGATGTGTTGTATTGACTTTAAACCTATCCCATTGAAAAACACAGGGGTTTAGGAATATTTTGGCACTTCCTATTGCTTCCACTAGATGTCACCAGCCTTTACAAAGTGTTTTGAGTCTTCTGGAGGGAGATCTGACCGAACAAGAGCCATGGAACGGTGATGTCCCATTAGACACCTGGCGCGCTACTTCATGTTGGGTACCCTCGTTCCAATACGTTATAAAAGACTATGCATTCGTCCACCTTGAATATTATTCATGTTCTGGTTAAAAAGGCCCTAATGATTTATGCTATACAACGTTTGACATGTTTGAACGAACGGAAATATATTTTTTCCCCTCGTTCATGACGAGAAGTCCGGCTGGCTTACATCATGTGCTAACGAGACGGAGATTTTTGGACATAAATGATGAGCTTTTTTGAACAAAACTACATTCGTTATGGACCTGTGATACCTGGAAGTGACATCTGATGAAGAGAATCAAAGGTAATGGATTATTTACATAGTATTTTCGATTTTAGATCTCCCCAACATGACGTCTAGTCTGTATACGCAGCGTATTTTTCTGGGCACAGTGCTCAGATTATTGCAAAGTGTGATTTCCCAGTAAGGTTATTTTTAAATCTGGCAAGTTGATTGCGTTCAAAAGATGTAAATCTATAATTCTTTAAATGACAATATAATATTTTACCAATGTTTTCTAATTTTAATTATTTAATTTGTGACGCTGACTTGACTGCCGGTTATTGGAGGGAAACGATTTCCTCAACATCAATGCCATAGTAAACGCTGTTTTTGGATATAAATATCAACTTGATAGAACTAAAAATGCATGCATTGTCTAACATAATGTCCTAGGAGTGTCATCTGATGGAGATTGTAAAAGGTTAGTGTATCATTTTAGCTGGTTTTATGGTTTTGGTGACCCTGTCTTTGACTTGACAAAACATTACACACAACTCTTGTAAATGTACTGTCCTAACATACTCTAAATTTATGCTTTCGCCGTAAAACCTTTTTGAAATCGTAAAACGTGGTTAGATTAAGGAGATGTTTATCTTTCAAATGGTGTAACATAGTTGTATTTTTGAAAAATTTGAATTTTGACATTTATTTGGATTCAAATTTGCCGCTCTTGAAATGCACCTGCTGTTGATGGAGTGCACCACGGGTGGCACGCTAGCGTCCCACCTAGCCCCAAGAGGATAATGTCCTAGGGTTGTCATCTGATGAAGATCATCAAAGGTTAGTGCTGCATTTAGCTGTGGTTTTGGTTTTTGTGACATGTATGCTTGCTTTGTAAATGGCTGTGTGATTATTTTTGGCAGGGTACTCGCCTGACATAATCTAATGTTTTTCTTTCGCTGTAAAGCCTTTTTGAAATCGGACAATGTGGTTAGATTAACCTCTATGGGCTAGGTGGGACGAATTCGTCCCACCTACGTAACAGCCACCTGAATTCAGTGGCGCGATTTTTGAATCGTTTGAAATACTATTACTTCAATTTCTCAAACATATGACTATTTTACAGCTATTTAAAGACATTACTCTCCTTAATCTAACCACACTGTCCGATTTCAAAAAGGCTTTACAACGAAAGCAAAACATTAGATTATGTCAGGAGAGTGCCCAGCCAGAAATAATCAGACACCCATTTTTCAAGCTAGCATATAATGTCACAAAAACCCAAACCACAGCTAAATGCAGCACTAACCTTTTATGATCTTCATCAGATGACACACCTAGGACATTATGCTATAAAATACATGCATGTCTGTTCAATCAAGTTCATATTTACATCAAAAAACAGCTTTTTACATTAGCATGTGATGTTCAGAAAAAGCATACCCCGCAAACTTCCGGGAATTTACTAACAGTTTTCTAAATTACTCACGATAAACGTTCACAAAAAGCATAACAATTATTTTAAGAATTATAGATACATTACTCCTCTATGCACTCGATATGTCCGATTTTAAAATAGCTTTTCGGATGAAGCACATTTTGCAATATTCTAAGTACATAGCCCAGCCATCACGGCTAGCTATTTAGACACCCGGCAAGATTAGCCTTCACCAAAATCCTATTTCCTATAAGAAAAATGTTCTTACCTTTCCTGTTCTTCGTCAGAATGCACTCCCAGGACTTCTACTTCAATAACAAATGTAGGTTTGGTCCCAAATAATCCATCGTTATATCCAAATATCCTCTGTTTTGTTCGATGCGTTCTAGACACTATACGAATGGTAAATAACGGTCGCGCGCATGGCGCATGGCGTGACAAAAAATGTCTAAATATTCCATTACCGTACTTGAAGCATGTCAACCGCTGTTTAAAACAAATTTTTATGCCATTTATCTCGTGAAAGCGATAATATTCCGACCGGGAATCTGCAATAAGCTAAACAGCCGAATGAAATTTCTCCACGGGGCGAATCGTGCACACGCCTCATTCAATGGTCCTCTGATCGGCCACTTGGATAAGGCGATAATCTGTTTCAGCCAGAGGCTGCCTCGTCATCGTTCAGGTTTTTCCCAGGTTCTGAGAGCCTATTGGAGCCCTGGGAATTGTCACGTTACAGCTAAGGTCCTTACTCTTCAATAAACAGATGCAAGACGCACGACTCCTTGTCAGACAGGCCACTTCCTGCATGAAACCTTGTCAGGTTTTTGCCTGCCATAGGAGTTCTGTTATACTCACAGACACCATTGAAACAGTTTTAGAAACTTTAGGGTGTTTTCTATCCAAACCTGAACAATAATATGCATATTCTAGCTTCTGAGTTGGTGTAGGAGGCAGTTAAAAATTGGGCACATATTTTTTCCAAAATTCTCAATACTGCCCCTAGCCCAAACAGGTTAACGAGAGTCTTGTCTTTAACCTCTTAGGGCTAGGGGCAGTATTTACACGGCCGGATAAAAAACGTCCCCCGATTTAATCTGGTTACTACTCCTACCCAGTAACTAGAATATGCATATACTTATTAGATATGGATAGAAAACACCCTAAAGTTTCTAAAACTGTTTGAATGGTGTCTGTGAGTATAACAGAACTCATATGGCGAGGCAAAACCTGAGAGATCCTTTACAGGAAGTGGCCTGTCTGACCATTTATTGGCTTTCTTTGACATCTCTTTCCAAAACAAAGGATCTCTGCGGTAACGTGACACTTCCCACGGCTCCCATAGGCTCTCAGAGCCCGGGAAAAAGCTGAATGTCGTCATTCCAGCACCAGGCGGAAACACATTATCGCCTTTTTCAAGTGGCCGATACGGGACAGTGGGCTTAGGCGCGTGCACTGGTCGCCCCCGTCTTTCTTTTTTTTCCTCTATTTACCGAAACGCAGATTCCCGGTCGGAATATTATCGCTTTTTTACGAGATAAATTGCATAAAAATTGATTTTAAACAGCGGTTGACATGCTTCGAAGTACGGTAATGGAATATTTAGAATTTTTTTGTCACGAATTGCACCATGCTCGTAACCCTGATTTACCATTTCGGATAGTGTCTAGAACGCACAAACAAAACGCCGCTATTTGGATATAACGATGGATTATTTGGGACCAAACCAACATTTGTTATTGAAGTAGAAGTCCTGGGAGTGCATTCTGACAAAGAACACCAAAGGTAATAACATTTTTAACAATAACAATCCCTTCTGAGATGTGTGCAAACCTGGTGGCCAACTACAAGAAACGTCTGACCTCTGTGATTGCCAACAAGGGTTTTGCCACCAAGTACTAAGTCATGTTTTGCAGAGGGGTCAAATACTTATTTCCCTCATTAAAATGCAAATCAATTTATAACATTTTTCACATGCGTTTTTCTGAATATTTTTGTTGTTATTCTGTTTCTCACTGTTCAAATAAACCTACTATTAAAATGATGGACTGATCCTTTGTCAGTGGGAAAACGTACAAAATCAGCAGGGGATCAATACTTTTCCCCCCCACTGTATGTCTTCAGAGATATTATTATGTAGTAAGGATGTGTTAGCACCAGATTTGGTCAATGAGGTTATTTAGGTAAATGTATTCAGATCGTAGCAAATGATGGTATCTTTAATGATGGAAATTGCAGTTGCATCAGATCTGCTTATACCAATATATATTTATTTGAGCTTCATTGCAATACAAATAATAGTGGTCCTAGCAGACACCCCTGTGTTTTGCCTCCAAAACAACAAAGAAACGTAGTCTAACAATATTGTAAGTGATAAGTATAGTTTGCATCTGGCTTTAGTGTTTTGGCTGGGTCGGTTGCACACGGTGTAAGTTGTGTGATCATAATCAGGGGTTGATTCACAGGCAAGCCTCTACTACCTCACAGTCTAGACTGACATGGCATCCTCAGGTTTATGTCATGCAGCTCAGCCATACCAGTAGAGTTCAGTTGGGTGCAGGTGTGGACAACTGAGCTGGGGAAATTCTCCATTACCAGTGGGTGGAGCCACCATGCAGGTAAATAGCAGACTTCACAGATAATGAAGGCTCTTCAGACCATGACAATATTAAATGATTAGTGCAATTTCAATGGTCAATATATTCTATATGTCATATTGATATCATATGGAACAAACCCAGTTCTCCTAGATCGTAGGCAAACTTGCTCACTACTGCCCCCATAGTGTTAATTACTAGCTTACCTAGGCAAGGGTTGATACAATATCATGTCTCATTACATGTCATTGGGGTGGTCATGCTGATGAGAAGACAGTGCTTAGATGACTTGCGTATAATTTGTAAGTATATGATGCCTTTATTCCTGGATTGAAAACACCTCCCTTGCTTTCTGGGGTGTGATAGATACATGCCATTAGTCAGACATCAGTGAACACTTTAAAATAGGAGGCTAATTGCAGGTAGTAAATAGAAGGAAAACATAGCCAGGAGGGTGCCTCAGAAAAAAATGCTTCCCCACCAAAATGTAATGACCCATGAGCTATTAACAACAGCTAATAACATTCTAGAAAGATGGGTCTCAAAAATCTTACATTTGTATCTACAGTACTAAATAACAGGTCTAAGAAGTAGGTCTTAATCCCGAATGGTAATCTGTGGATTTGTACGCTCCAGATTGTTCTGCAACACCCCCCTATTTATTGCTATAGCAACAGGTGGTATTCATATAATAATTGTCTCAATGGATATTGATAAAGTGTCATGGCAAATGGTGTGAAGGATAATATGAGCCATGCTTTTTCAACCTGCTCCTATTTTTTCTACTTTGCTGCACTCTGTGTTTTTCAATGAAGGCCTTTCCCTGAATATGGTAGATTGAGATAATAACGTTTAACAAAAATCTTTTGTGTGTAACGCCACCCAACTAGAAGAGCCAACTCCATTCCCAATGACCCCAAGGCGTGCTGAAACACCATCTGCAGTCTTCCCTGATGATTCCACGTGTGTGTGTGTGTGTGTGTGTGTGTGTGTGTGTGTGTGTGTGTGTGTGTGTGTGTGTGTGTGTGTGTGTGTGTGTGTGTGTGTGTGTGTGTGTGTGTGTGTGTGTGTGTGTGTGTTTGTCCCCACAAGGTCAATTGTGACCTGTTTCAGGAAACTAGGCATAGGTCGTGGGTCACTACATCACAGGAGAGCCGTTTGAATGTCAACTTTTTTATTATCAAAATGCTTTTTTAGCAGAAATGCCTTCTCGAAAATGTGAACTTTCATGTGCCTTAATAACAAACGTGTATGTCATCTGTAAATATGAATAGCATTGTTAAATTATGAGTCTAGTTGGTTTAGCCACAGAAAAAGTCAGCAAACCTTCCCGCTAGCCATGATTGGCTGAGATAATGAGTGGGCTGGACATGCTGAGAGATGAGTTTGGATTGGTCTGTCATATAGCATGCTTCTGTCTATTTGAGCTGGGCGGTATGTGTTGGTAATCTAAAGCAAAAATGTTTATGTATCGCATAGTAAAACTGCATTGCTCTCCACTTTCTGGAGGACCGAGTTCAGTGGAATTTGAGTATGATGGCTAAGGAGATTAAGAAAACAACTGTTTCTGGATTACATCTTCAATCTAAGGGCAACCATGGCATCCGCGACAGGAGACGCGTCCATCTATGATGTACTGGTAAGAACATGATTTCATTTCAAGTTAAAGTGTCTGGTAGCTAGCTAACGTTAGCTGGCTGGCTTGCTAGCTAACTTTGGGTGTATGATCTTTTAATTTGTATCTCAGAGCCATTTGCTTGGCTAGCTAACATTGAACCTGGTTGGATAGCTTCCTGCAGATTCATGCAGGGTAGTAATGGCATGATTTGGGATTATGGTTAATTGTTCAGGTAGCTAGCTAGCTACATGTCTTAACAAAAGACTACTATGCAAGTATCCATTTCAATAGAATGTCACTGCTACAATTGTTGATAGACGTTGCTTAGATACCTGAAGATTCATGCAGGGTAGTAATGTCATGAGTTGTGATGATGGTTAATTGTTTAGCTAGCAAGCTACATTTCTTAACAAAAGACTATGCAAGTAACCTTTTCGGGACTGTTCGTAAATTCAGTCTGGCAATCTACTCTGATTTCAGAGCACTCTCATCTGAATGTGCCAGAGCATAGAATAACTGATGAATTTACGAGCGCTCAACACCCTTTGAATATGTCCGGTGTGAGTAATCATTGGCAAAAAAAGCATATTTGTTACGATCATTGTTTGAATGAGTGGACCAAGGTGCAGCGTGGTAGGCGTACATCTTACTTTGTTAAATGAACACCGAAACAAGATCCCACAGGTCGTAAAAAGCTGCTTAAAACCTCTTGGGGCTAGGTGGGACGCTAGCGTGCCACCCGTGGTGCACTCCATCAACAGCAGGTGCATTTCAAGAGCGGCAAATTTGAATCCAAATAAATGTCAAAATTCAAATTTTTCAAAAATACAACTATGTTACACCATTTGAAAGATAAACATCTCCTTAATCTAACCACGTTTTACGATTTCAAAAAGGTTTTACGGCGAAAGCATAAATTTAGAGTATGTTAGGACAGTACATTTACAAGAGTTGTGTGTAATGTTTTGTCAAGTCAAAGACAGGGTCACCAAAACCATAAAACCAGCTAAAATGATGCACTAACCTTTTACAATCTCCATCAGATGACACTCCTAGGACATTATGTTAGACAATGCATGCATTTTTAGTTCTATCAAGTTCATATTTATATCCAAAAACAGCGTTTTACTATGGCATTGATGTTGAGGAAATCGTTTCCCTCCAATAACCGGCAGTCAAGTCAGCGTCACAAATTAAATAATTAAAATTAGAAAACATTGGTAAAATATTATATTGTCATTTAAAGAATTATAGATTTACATCTTTTGAACGCAATCAACTTGCCAGATTTAAAAATAACCTTACTGGGAAATCACACTTTGCAATAATCTGAGCACTGCGCCCAGAAAAATACGCGTTGCGATACAGACTAGACGTCATGTTGGGGAGATCTAAAATCGAAAATACTATGTAAATAATCCATTACCTTTGATTCTCTTCATCAGATGTCACTTCCAGGTATCACAGGTCCATAACGAATGTAGTTTTGTTCAAAAAAGCTCATCATTTATGTCCAAAAATCTCCGTCTCGTTAGCACATGATGTAAGCCAGCCGGACTTCTCGTCATGAACGAGGGGAAAAAATATATTTCCGTTCGTTCAAACATGTCAAATGTTGTATAGCATAAATCATTAGGGCCTTTTTAACCAGAACATGAATAATATTCAAGGTGGACGAATGCATACTCTTTTATAACGTATTGGAACGAGGGTACCCAACATCAACTTCGGCGCAAGGTGTCTAATGGGCCATCATCGTTCCATGGCTCTTGTTCGGTCAGATCTCCCTCCAGAAGACTCAAAACACTTTGTAAAGGCTGGTGACATCTAGTGGAAGCAATAGGAAGTGCCAAAATATTCCTAAACCCCTGTGTTTTTCAATGGGATAGGTTTAAAGTCAATACAACACATCAGGTATCCACTTCCTGTCAGAAAATGTCTCAGGGTTTTGCCTGCCAAATGAGTTCTGTTATACTCACAGACACCATTCAAACAGTTTTGGAAACTTTAGAGTGTTTTCTATCCATATATAATAAGTATATGCATATTCTAGTTACTGGGTAGGATTAGTAACCAGATTAAATCGGGTACATTTTTTTTATCCAGACGTGCAAATGCTGCCCCCTAGACCCAACAGGTTAAGTATGATCCACAATCAGAGACAACGATAGACAGCTGCCTCTGATTGGGAACCATACCAGGCCAACAAAGAAATAGAAAACATAGATTGCCCACCCTAGTCACACCCTGACCTAACCGAATAGAGAATTAAAAGGATCTCTAAGGTCAGGGTGTGACAGTACGCCCCCAGAGGTGCGGACTCCGGCCGCAAACCTGAACCTATAGCGGAGGGTCCAGGTGGGCATCTACCCTCAGTGGCAGCTCCAGTGCGGGACGCAGACCCCGCTCCACTCGTGGCTCTGCCAACTTCGGTGGCGCCTCTGGTGCGGGGATCGTCGCCGGAAGCTCCAGACCGTGAATCATTGCCGGAGGAATCGAACCGTGGATCATCGCCAGGGACTCCGGACCGTAGATCGTCGTCGGGGACTCCGGACCGTGAGATCGTCGCAGAAGGCTCCGGACCGGGAACCGTCGCTGGAGGCTCCGGACCGCAGACCGTCGCTGGAGACTCCGGACCTTGGATCGTCTCTGGAGGCTCCGGGATGTGGATCGTCACTGGAGGCTCCGGGCCGTGGATCATCACTGTAGGCTCCGGGCCTTGGATCATCACTGGAGGCTCCGGGCCATGGATCATCACTGGAGGCACCGGGCCATGGATCAACGCGTCCTGGACAAAGGACCACCTTCGCACGCAAGTGCGAGGAGCTGGCACAGGACGCACTGGGCTGTAAAGGCACACCGGAGATACAGCGTGTAGAGCCGGTGCAGGATGTACTGGACCGTGAAGGCGCACTGGAGGTCTGGAGCGTAGAGCTGGTTCAACGCGTCCTGGACAGATGACCACCTTTGCGCGGCAAGTGCGGGGAGCTGGGACAGGACACACTGGACTGTGAAGGCGCACTGGGGACACGCAGGACATCCTGGACCGAGGAGGTGCACTGGAGACCAGGCGCGCTGAGCCGGCACCACCCGTCCTGGACAGATGCCCACTTTCGCACGGCAAGTGCGGGGAGCTGGCACAGAACGCACCGGGCTGTGGATGCGCACTGGAGACACCGTGCATATCACGGCAAAACATGGTGCCTGACCGGTAATATGCTCCCCACGTTGAGTACGGGGAGTTGGCTCTGGTTCAAGCCCTAGCTTGAACCAGAGTCAGCCTCCCCCCCAATTTTTTTGGGGGGGCTGACTCTCGGGCTTCCCTTGTGGTTGCGAACCCCGGTGTTGTCATTGTTCCTCCCTCGCTGCCTCCGTCTCCTCCCATGGAAGATGATCCTTTCCGGCCCGGATCTCCTCCCACGTCCAGGATCCCTTACTGTCCAAGATATCCTCCCATGTCCAGGATGTCTGCTCCTCCTGGCTACGCTGCTTGGTCCGTTTGTGGTGGGATCTTCTGTTTCGATCGTTGTTTGAATGAGTGGACCAAGGTGCAGCGTGGTAGGCGTACATCTTACTTTATTAAATGAACACCGAAAAAAAAAATTGTTAAAACAAAACGTAACGTTTAGTAGGGCTAAACAGCACAGTACCAAAACAAGATCCCACAAACTACAGGTGGGAAAAAGCTGCCTAAGTATGATCCCCAATCAGAGACAACGATAGACAGCTGCCTCTGATTGGGAACCATACCCGGCCAACAAAGAAATAGAAAACATAGATTGCCCTCCCTAGTCACACCCTGACCTAACCAAATAGAGAATTAAAAGGATCTCTAAGGTCAGGGCGTGACAATATTTAAATTGTTGCCAGCTGCACATTTACATTCACCAATGCTCTGGATAACAAGAAACAGCCTAACCAGCTCTTCTAGGGCGATAAAATGGTCAGAGTGGGGTGTTCTCTCATTGTCTGGAAGTTGCTAGCAAGCTAGCCAATGTTAGCCAGTTAGCTTGGGTGCTTGACTGGTGTTGTGAGGTCAGAACATTCGGATCAACGCTACTCATCGGCTAGAGTGTCCAGTGTGCGCCCTATTACGTATCGATATACATTTTCAATTTGTTAAAAAGTTTTATGGTATGTATTTTGTTTTTACACTTACTGATAATTTCTAAATAATATTTCAATTCTATTTTACACAATCTGAAGAGGGGTTTATTCTCCGCCCACTTAATTTGACAAATAAATGATATGCCATGAAAAATAAACAAATTAACAATGAAAGTTTAATCAAGGTCCATATAATTTGGATCAAAATAAAACATAATTTCAGAGTCTTTTTCAAATCAACATTAACCTTTTCATAAGTGAGTTCCAAATATCTCTAACGGTCGCCTCAGAATGAGTTTTTTTATGCACGTGATGTTAGAATGTTCTCTTCATTCCAGAATGTGATTGTTACGCAACAGTACATTTAATCCGCGCTGCCCTCAAACCAAGGCACGCAGCCTGTTTTTATTTATAGGCTGTTTTCAACTTGTCAATTTCAAATTATTTTCAAACAAGTTTTTATTTTCTAAGAACAGTTTGAATTGAGGTGTGTTCCGCCTGCTCATTCATTCACATAAAAGTATTTTTTGGTTGTTGACATTTCTGACCCGGACAAAATTCCCCAAGCACTTGTTTGTGCAATTCAAGTCTGCAGACATTTGTGCATCTCCTGTCAGAACAGGTTCACATTTTCTGTCTGTTGCCCACATCGCAGTAATTGTTGTTGTCATTACCAATAATAACTTTGGAAATGTGTGCGTTACTATCAGTGCCTTATTACGTAATAGTAGTTTCTGTATGTTGTTTCTACTGTAGCTCACTGTATGTATGAAGCTTAATATATTTGTGTATATTCCTTATAACCGTGGACACGCAAGGTAACGTTTCTCATTTCATAACATGTATGGTGTTATATTCAATTGTGCTTATGTAGCTAGCTACAATCTTCTATTAGCTCTGTAAAACTATGTGAATTGCGTCAGAGAAGAATTAGCCTGTGTTGTATTTTGAAGCTACACTGGCCTTAAGACTCCCAAGTTGCACAGCGGTCTAACTCACAGCATGTCAGTGCTAGAGGTGTCACAACATACACCCTGGTTCAAATCCGGGCTGCGTTTCTATCAAAGTAAGTGCCTTAATACGTTATAATGGTTTCTGTATGTGAACTGTATGTCCAATTAAAAAAATTACCTTGTTCAGTAATCATCTCACCTGTTAGTTAGCAGTGAACTATGTGGCAATTGAGGACAACAGTGTCGATCAGATGGAAAAATATACCATAATATACTTCTTATACCACTTGGTTGTTTTCCGAGTGCATAACACAAAGCTGTTTATCATGTCCGCCTTATCCACTGCCGCCTTATCCACTGCCGCCATTTTGAGGTTATACTCAAGCAAACAGACTGGTTTGATTTTTCTCTCTCCCGTCAGGTGGTCCACTTTCCCTGTGGCCGATGTGGTTGCTGTATGGACAGTGGAGAGGACATGGACGTCTCATTTATCATGCCACTTTACTGCCAGCTGTTGACCGTTCTCCTTGAACTCCACCTCCCCTCTCTGCATCTTCCTGCATTCAAATGCCGGCATCCCCTTCCTGTTCAACCTGACTGTGCCACAGGCCCCTGTGCTGTTGGAGAGCAAATGCTGGAAGTGTGGGACTACTGTAACAATTGTCCACATACAAAGTGTGTCCCTTGCTGAGATGAGGAGCCAGCATGGTTATCACCACGGACCCGGACACCCCAAGCCCCTCATAATGTTGGATGTCAGTGGTGGACCCTGTGTAAACTATAATGTCCTGGACAAATCCTGTCTTCACATCGCACATGACAAAGAACTTGACCCCAAACCTGTGCCTTTTGGATGGAATATATTGACGGAACGCCAGCCTACCTTTCCATAACATCAGGGACTCATCAATACAGAGGTCCTTGTATGGCACAAAGACCTGACCAAATGCTGATGTCATGCTGGTAAGAATGTTTCTTACCATGGGTCATTTAGGATGGCAGTAGCATTGTTGACAAAATGCAGGCATCGCACCAGAACTAGGAAGCGGTCTTGGGAAAAGAGGGTGGCAAAGAAGGGAGTTGCAAACATAGGATCTGTGCTCCAGTATTCTCTTGGGGAGTTCTTAACTATCCCCATGAGGACTGTCACCAGGAAAGTATACATTCCACTAATTGTGGTTGTCACCCATTTAGCGAGTTTCCCCCTCACTCCTAGCTTTCTCTTCTCCTGTAGCTCCAAGGCATAGCGATTGTTCTCCTCTACTATGTCTCCCACCAGCTCCTCTGTCAGAAACAACTTGAAGCACTTTGCCTCAGATGGAAATGGCAAGGGTTGTTGCACTCCAGACTGGGACTCATCAAAGCAAACAGCAGGGCCAGGAGGGGTGAAATAGCTGGCGGCCTTCCAGCTACCACAGAACTCCTGTACTTTATCCACTGTCGGTCTGCCTCCATCACCACCAGCATCTTCAAAGGGACCTGGGACTTCGTCAGTGGACAAGGAGTCCTCAGATTCAGGGTTCTCAAAGGTTGGGGGCAGCTCCTCACTGTCAGAATCTGATCCCTGACTTTCATACTCAGACTCATTGTCAGAATTTAAAAAATCACTAGAATTTCCGTATTTGTGAGTTGTCTCCTTTTGAAAGACATTGCGAATGCTACCTCACTAGCTACATACATAAACTTACATAATCAACAACACTGAATGGCTCAGAGTGGGAGTGAGAGGTTACGTGATTGACTGCCAGCACGCACCACTTGTCTCAATATATCACTATCAGAAATGTTTTGTGTGGTAATTATTTATATATTTACTGTTTTTTTTTCTCACTTTTTCAAGTACTATTGACAAATCATGCATTATGATTCTTGCATAGATTGTAATGGGCACATATTATGTGTGTAAAATACTTTTTTGAAGGTTGTACTGATTATGATGAGCTAAGCTAATTCCAGCTATGTGTGGAGCCATGTTTGTTGACATACAATGCATTCTGGGTGTCACGTAATTGTCTGTTGGACCAAAGATGTTATAACAAAATGAGGTGAGTAAGTGTTCACACATTTTTTGAGAACTTCCAGAAGTGAATGGTGGGATGTGAACGATGGTAGACGACACACCAACTTCAACATGCATGTTATAAACAGACCAAACTCATCTTGTCTTCTTTTACTATCTTTGGTTTCTGTGAGGAAAAAAAGCATGGTGGCGCGCAGAAACTACCCAGCATCGGATTACTTTCGATTTCTAGAAAGCGCTTCACTCAATTATTTCGATCATTGGTGAGCTCACACGTGATGTGATTAATTATAATAGTAATTGTTATTAGCTAATTCATATTGTAGTTTATGTCAGCCGATAGTTATTAAAATATGACCGCTTGTGTTACGTCAATCTTTCCTCAGTTAGCGCTAGGACAAATGTAGCCTACATTTTTTTGGTTTTGATGATTGTTATGCAGTAGATAAACTTCTGTGAATGTCTGAACATTGCATCCAAAAATAAACTGCTCACATTCTGGACACAGTCTGTAAGGACTGTGTTTATGCAAGATGTTTCTTAACCTCTCTAGAGTCTTGTCTTTAAAATGGTGTAAAATAGTCATATGTTTGAGAAATTAAAGTAATAGCATTTCTAAGGTATTTGAATAACGCGCCACAGGATTCCACTGGCTGTTACGTAGGTGGGACGATTTCGTCCCACTGGCCCTAGAGAGTTAAAGACAAGACTCTCGTTAATCTAACCACACTGTCCGATTTCAAAAGGCTTTACAACGAAAGCAAAACATTAGATTATGTCAGCAGAGTACCCAGCCAGAAATAATCAGACACCCATTTTTCAAGCTAGCATATAATGTCACATAAACCCAAACCACAGCTAAATGCAGCACTAACCTTTGATCTTCATCAGATGACAATCCTAGGACATTATGTTATACAATACATGCATGTTTTGTTCAATCAAGTTCATATTTATATCAAAAACCAGCTTTTTACATTAGCATGTGACCTTCAGAACTAGCATACCCCCCGCGAACTTCCGGTGAATTTACTAAATTACTCACAATAAACGTTCACAAAAAACATAACAATTATTTTAAGAATTATAGATACAGAACTCCTTTATGCACTCGCTATGTCCGATTTTAAAATAGCTTTTCGGTGAAAACACATTTTGCAATATTCTGAGTAGATAGCCCGGCATCACAGGGCTAGCTATTTAGACACCCACCAAGTTTAGCCCTCACCAAAGTCAGATTTACTAGAAGAAAAATGTTATTACCTTTGCTGTTCTTCGTCAGAATGCACTCCCAGGACTTCTACTTCAATAAGAAATGTTGGTTTGGTTCAAAATAATCCATAGTTATGTTCAAATATCCTGTTTTGTTCGTGCGTTCAAGACACTATCCAAAGTGTAAAGAAGGGTGACGTGCCCGATGCGTTTCGTGACAAAAAAATTCTAAATATTCCATTACCGTACTTCAAAGCATGTCAACCGCTGTTTAAAATAAATTTTTATGCCATTTTCCTTGTAAAAAAGCGATAATATTCCGACCGGGAAACCGTGTTTTCGTTCAAAGAGAGAGAAAATAAAAACATGGGGTCGCCTCGTGTACGCGCCTCAGTCTCATTGTCCTCTGATAGACCACTTACCAAAGGCGCTAATGTTTTTCAGCCAGGGGCTGCAAAGACATCATTCAGCTTTTTCCCGGGTTCTGCGAGCCTATGGGAGCCGTAGGAAGTGTCACGTTACAGCAAAGATCCTACATTTTCAATAAAGAGAGTCAAGAAGCCCAAGGAATGGTCAGAGAGGGCACTTCCTGTACAGAATCTTCTCAGGTTTTTGCCTGCCATATGAGTTCTGCTATACTCACAGACACCTTTCAAACAGTTTTAGAAACATTAGGGTGGTTTCTATCCAAAGCCAATAATTATATGCATATTCTCGTTTCTGGGCAGTAGTAATAACCAGATTAAATCGGGTACGTTTTTTATCCGGCCGTGCAAATACTGCCCCCTACCCTCAACAGGTTAACCTGTTAGGGCTAGGGGGGCAGTATTGACACGGCTGGATAAAAACATACCCGATTTAATCTGGTTACCACTCCTACCCAGTAACTAGAATATGCATATACTATTACATATGGATAGAAAACACCCTAAATTTTCTAAAACTGTTTTAATGGTGTCTGTGAGTATAACAGAACTCAAATGGCAGGTCAAAACCTGAGAGATTCCTTTACAGGAAGTGGCCTGTCTGACCATTTCTTGAACTTCTTTCCATCTCTATCATTTACTAAGGATCTCTGCTCTAACGTGACACTTCCCACGTCGTCCATAGGCGCTCAGAGCCCGGGAAAAAACAGAATGTCATTATCGCCTTTCTCAAGTGGCCGATCAAGGGACACTGGGTTTATGCGCGTGACCCCGACCGCCCCCGCCTTTGGGATTTTTTCCTCTGTTTGCGAAAAGGAGATTCCCTGTCGGAATATTATCGCTTTCTGAGAAAAATGTCGTAAAATTGATTTTAAACAGCGGTTGACATGCTTCAAGTACGGTAATGGAATATTTAGAATTTTATTGTCACGAATTGCGCGCGCACGACACTTCTTTACTATTTCGGATAGTGTCTGGAACGCACGAACAAAACGCCGCTATTCGGATATAACGATGGATTATTTTGGACCAAACCAACATTTGTTATTGAAGTAGCAGTCCTGGGAGTGCATTCTGACGAAGACAACAAAAGGTAATCAAACTTTTATAATAGTAAATATGATTATGGTGAGTGCTAAACTTGCGGGTGTCTAAATAGCTAGCCCATTGATGCCTGGGCTATGTACTTAGAATATTGCAAAATGTGCTTTCACCAAAAAGCTATTTTAAAATCGGACATATCGAGTGCATAGAGGAGGTCTGTATCTATAATTCTTAAAATAATTGTTATGCTTTTTGTGAACGTTTATCGTGAGTAATTTAGTAAAATGTTAGCGAATTCCCCGGAAGTTTGCGGGGGTATGCTAGTTCTGAACGTCACATGCTAATGTAAAAAGCTGGTTTTTGATATAAATATGAACTTGATTGAACAAAACATGCATGTATTGTATAACATAATGTCCTAGGGTTGTCATCTGATGAAGATCATCAAAGGTGAGTGCTGCATTTAGCTGTCTTCTGGGTTTTGGTGACATTATATGCTAGCTTGAAAAATGGGTGTCTGATTATTTCTGGCTTGGTACTCTGCTGACATAATCTAATGTTTTGCTTTCGTTGTAAAGCCTTTTGAAATCGGACAGTGTGGTTAGATTAACGAGAGTCTTGTCTTTAAATGGCTGTAAAATAGTCATATGTTTGAGAAATTGAAGTAATAGGATTTTTAAGGTTTTGAAAATCGCGCCACAGGCTGGCAGTGGCTGTTACGTAGGTGGCAAGCGTCCCACCTAGCCCATAGAGGTTAAAAGCTAGCTCAAATGATTCTTGCTTCATTCAAACTGGCCATTCTAAATAAGCATTCTAAATAAGCGTTCTAATCACACCGGTTTGATCGTACGCTACAGGGACCACTGTAGAATGATCACACCCGTGTGTTGGTACATGTGAAAAGGTTAGTAGTAGTTTATTTTAAAATTAAAGATTCTAACTCACTCCAAAATCTTCTGACATAAGAATGTTCCCAAAATAAATGGCCAAGTGTCTCTGGGTCACAACCACAAAATACACATTGTTATCAATAGCTATTTTGAAACTCTTTATAATAAAGGTCTTTACAGGGGTGCTTGACTGCTGTTGTTAGCACAGAACGCTTGTATCAACTCTTAAAGAGATTGGTGGGGCTAAAGCTTAACCTGTTATGGCTAGGGGGCAGTATTTTCACGGCTGGATAAAAAACGTACCCGATTTAATCTGGTTACTACTCCTGCCCAGTAACTAGAATATGCATATAATTATTGGCTTTGGATAGAAAACACTCCAAAGTTTCTAAAACTGTTTGAATGGTGTCTGTGAGTATAACAGAACTCAAATGGAAGGTCAAAACCTGAGAGATTCCTTTACAGGAAGTGGCCTGTCTGACCATTTCTTGAACTTCTTTGCCATCTCTATCTTTTACAAAGGATCTCTGCTCTAACGTGACACTTCCCTACGTCTTCCATCGGGCGCTCAGAGCCCGGGGAAAAACAGAATGTCATCATCCCAGCCCCAGGCTGAAACACATTATCGCC